>NW_028288734.1:300000-575568 GCF_059628265.1 Tinamus guttatus | reverse complement strand
CCTGCCCTGCCAGGTCCTCTGACTCAGCCTTCCTCAGGCACCATGCCTGTCCACATAATCTCCCCCTGGGCAGCAGCTGCTTCCTGAATTTCCCCTTTAGACCAGTCCAAGGAGCAGAAAAGAAAGGAATAGAAAAGGCTCTGCAATGTCTTCTGGAAATCACCACCTCCAAGCCCCCACCTTAGCTCCCCTAGCTAAGGGTTTGAGCATTCATGGTAAAGTCATTCAGAGTATGTCTATAGAGTACTCTTAAAGTCATGATCCTTTCTTACTTTCATATTTCTTCATTTATAAATAAACTACATAGTCATTCAATAAAATCTACTTTAGCACAGGAAGACTAAGCCCAACCACACAGGGAAGACATAGCTTTGACTAGTGGAGAAAAGATGCTGCACTTAAAAAAGAAGAGAAGATGCCTAAGTAAGGAGTTTACACCCTTTTATTATTCCTTCATAAGAAAGATAAAAAGAGTGCTTTTGCTCTCAGTTTTTGAGAGAAAGATCGACAGCTGAGAACCTGTGATTTGCACAAGTTCGTGACAGAGTTATGAGTGGCCACTATATCATAGAGTTGTAAAATGAGTATATTGCTGCTTTTTGCCTGCTATCCCCTAACTGTCTGCTCTGCACAGTTTTCAAGCTCCTGGTCAGTTATTTTTTTTATACCAAAACATGATCCTCGACTGTCGTTAGGACACCTTAATCTTTCCCTGCTAGAAACATTACATAGGTAAAGAATATAACAAAAATACCAGCAAGTAGTAGGGGAGGTCACATACAAGGCATATGGCACATCTGTGCCATAGCAAGCCAGATCAGTGGCATGCATCTATTACAAGGATCAGAGTCAAACATCCTCTCTCTCCGACAGGAGTTAAAATTTGCTCCTGCTCAACAAGGGCTCCCTTGAGCTGATGGTCTGCCAAGAACTCACTTCCTTCCACCGCTGGCATCTTCAAGCAGTAACCATTGAATTATAGATAATTCATGTAGCTCATAGATCCAGGTTTGTAACAAGTTGTTCAAAGCAAATCAATTCAAAATTATTTTCCCTTAGGGAAAGAAACAAAATCAAACCAGGGGAAAGTGCAGTCCAAAAACTGGCCACTCTCCTCACCACAATCATCTCTTATTCCCTATCCTCAAAGGATTCTCTCCTCTTCCCACCAAAATCTTTAATAAAATATCCCTTCCAAAAACATCACAAATGAAAGTTAACAGTTCCAAGTTTTTTTTTTTTTTTTTACCTTGACTACTAGCCCTAGTTCTCAAAAGACAAATAACTTTTCTTTAATCATGGCAGGCAAAAGTTGCCCCCTTGTGCATATGCACTGCAATACAGGCCTTAATTACATAACCAGAAACTCTTTTCCCCAAAGGACTGCCCTCATTCAGCATGCCAGATGGAGTATACTCAAGGAATGAACTCGGGTTGCATGGTGATTAAGATCTGTGCGCTTTATCACAAGGTTAAAAGGGAAAAAAAATTAAAAAAAAAAAATAAAGAAGAAGAAGAAGAATTCTCTGCAAAACGGGCTCTGGCATTCCGTTTTCGGGTGTCTAAATCTAAACAAATCTGTTAAAAAATTATTTCTATAGTTTGCATTCTTTTTCTATTTCTCATCTTCCACCTGATCAAAGAAAGATTATGATTTCAATCTCTAGAAGTTTAAGCTCTTACAACATAACAATGAACAAATCAGAAAATGTGAAATGTCTCAACAACCTGAGAAACCAGTTTTTAGTTATTTTAACTGAAGTTATCTTCCTATAATGAGTAGCAGTCTAAGTGGTCCCTTGGCCTCAGTAGTTTATCTGTGGGCATAAACAATTCTTGTTTTTGTGAAGCTCTCTATATTTTTATTCAGAAAAGTCTAAGCCACTATTGGAGTGTCTTGGAGGAAAAACATTCATGGACAAAAGCATTTGGACTAGGGAAAAAGATCTAAGCACACACAGATACATGAGAATAAAACAGCACACTGAAAATCTGTTTATTAAATGACTTTGCAGAGAGCAAGCAAAGTTTTGTGGAAAATCTATACATATTCTATAGTAATAGTAGTATCATGTTTATATATAAAGGAATGAGTTAAGGTTATGCAGAAACCTTGGCTCTACTTTCCAGCTATTAAGCCCTTGATCTCTTAGTCTAACAATTTTAAACTTCTTTGTATCTCATGTGGACACATTCGCATACGTGCAGTGAGAGAGGTGAACAAGTCAGAGAACTTCTCTTTGACATGTTGTCCATATAAATATAGACATTCACTTCTTGGCTCAGAGATCTGCTGTGTTTTTGAAAAGGCTTAAGATCAAAAACTAGTGTTTTAAAACAGAGAATTGTTACTTAAAACAAATGTGTAAAAGCAGAAAAGGGAAAAATGAATTTCTGACAAGGAAGATGTCCCCAGAACATTTGTTATTGATAAAATTAAAGAGCATTTGGCACAAATATTATCCAAGGTATGCAAGATTTATATCCATCCTAAACACAGTCTCACACCAAAGAAAGACCTTCAAGCATTTTGAATTTCCATTTGAAGGTAACAAGGAAATCCAGAGGAAAGCCAATTATATTTTTATCTTAATATATTTTTTCTTAGTAATACTAAGAAGTATAAGTCAGAGAAAAGAACAGGATGCAGTGTCTGTATATTCCCATAGCCAATGGCTTTCCAGGAACATGGTACTGCCCTTACTTTTCCAGACATATCACCCTTTCAAGCCAGAATTCCATTCCTGTTGTTTAAAGTACTGCTGAGTTGAATTGTTGGCTATTGGCTAAATCCAGAGTGAATTAGGCATATGACCAACTGCTTTAATATTGTTTTTTAATCACTATTTATATTAATGTAGTTAGTACGTATGTGATAAGGATATTACAAGCCTGATCTGTGAGTAGCATGCATATTTGGGAGTTAAAGGGTGCATAGCACTTGTAACTGAGCTTCTCAATTAGATCCTTCTCAATTAGAGCTGCTAAAGTGGGAATTAAGTACCTTGTAATGAGATATAAAACTGTCATGTCTAGATTCTCCTTTCACATCAAATCTAGTCTTGAAGTGAAAATCTTATTATCTGCTGCTTCTATGAAGCTATGTCTACACAAAATGAATTTCGTTGCCCAGGTGCATTCACCTTTGAAAAGTATCTGTTACAAACAAGCAAAAGCAATGACTTACACACTGGCCTCTTTGTACAGAACTGACTACCTCTATGTCAGTCTGCTCTGCTATTTCCAAGCAGTAACTTAGGTCAGAGAGCTTCATCTCTATCCACATAACATCCTACATGACAAGATCAGAGGGCCTCGCTCATATCTATGCTAATAAACACCAGCTGGAACTCTTAAGTCATCATGGAAGGCAGGATTTAAGACAGAGCCTGCAAGATTTGCAGTAACTCTTGTCAAGCTCTTCTAGGTCTCCTCTCACCGCCAGTTGCCCTTCATCTCCCTCATTTACCCATGCAGGTTGCTTTAAGCTGTCTGCTATTGTGCTTCATTTCCCCACAAACCTCACTGGGTTGACATGGCACAGCAGACTGTGATCGACGAGGCAGAGGCAGTGAACGGAGTTTTTGCTAAGTACAACTTTTAGCTGCGTATGTTGAGATGAGAGGTGTAACTAATACAGCTGCATCAGAAAATAAAAATAAATAATAATTTAAAAAGGTCTAGTTGTCTGAATAGCTTTGACTAGTTAGAGAGCATGTTTTAAGCCTATATCCACCGCTTTTCAAAAAACCTCGGGTACACAGGCGGATCCCATGAACCTCTAATTTCAGGGTGCAGAAGGCTACCTTCCTATCAGAGTGGTAGGAGCTGATGCTACATTCAGAACAGCTGGGGCTCTTCATGCAGTCCAGAAGCAAGACACACTGAACCCTGAGGGACATGCAGCAAAGTAGTTTGGCAGTGCTCAGCTAGCGCAATCGTAATCAAGGTCTGTGGCACCACCTGAGGTGTTTGGTGTAACAACACAGAATCTAGGAAGCAATTCCAGTAATGCCAGCCCACGGATGGGACAGGACACATGCTGTTAAAAACAAAAGACATGGTAAAATGACAGCAGGGTCTCAGCAGAAATGATTTATGTGTACTTGCATTAAGCACGCTGGCTGCAGACACAACACTGATGTGTATCAGAACTCCAGCAGCTGCCACTTGCGATAAGCTAGCACCTGCCTCAAACACAGACAACAGCTACAGCACGTGGTGCGCTGCCACCAGCGCTGCTGAAGCGCTGGGTCTGTGCTGCTTGCAACCTTTCTCTACGATCACAGTTACTGGAAAGCCCATCAGTCCTTAACTTCTGCCACGTGACTATGAACTGGCCATCAGGCAGCTCCGTACAAACTCCCTGCTTTCCATGTTGCTAGATGACCATGGTCCATCTCATGCTCTGCAGTTTCTCTGAGGAATGACAAACCCATCCAGCCCTATGGCTGCAGCAAAACTGCGCTCTCCAATGACCAGATCCCATTCAGCCAACAGCGATCTTGAATATTGTCTTGATGACCATTCCTATCGATAGCAGGAGCTCTGTGTATGTGTATTCCAACAAAGCCATCTTCCTATGTGACTCCATAGCCATTACCCTCTCACTTAGCCCATCAAATGCCTCGTGCCTGCATTCAAACAGTTTCTGCACTTCTCCGCTGCAGATGCATTAACAGCCAGGTTGTGCTCAGTAGGACATGCAGCAGTTTCCCAAACAGAAATCTCTGTTTTCGTGCAAAGACCCCACCGCCATCACTTCTGCAGCTGATGCTACCAGTTAGCCATAACGAAGGAAATATTCACCTATGTGCCCTCCTCACTTCTGAAAACACACTCCCAAGGACATACTCGACTTCTGGATGTTGGCAGTCATTCTTTGCAGAATATGTTGGAAAGGACATGCCTCCTTGCAAGTGCCTATTGCACTTTGAAAAGAGGTGATTTTTTTGAGGAAGAGGTGAAGTGAGGGGGAGAGAAAAGGAATATGAAGATAGTCAACTGCACACAGTTCAGCAAAAGACAATTAACTATCTGCCTCATAAACCAACATGATCCCAGGCCAGCTATAAACAGTGTCTACTCAAATACATCCTCTTTCCCTTACTTTCATGGCAGTCCAGAGGCTTGGGACCTTTTGGTCCACCTTCACCTCATACCCACGCATAAGTAATCAGTATCTGAAGGGGTTAGACCAGATGAATCTCCAGAGCTTTCTGCCAACTTTAATTATTTTTTGATTCTGTAAATGAGGAAGAAAAGAGGTATAGTTACACCTCAGAAATTTTGCATGTCCTGTTTTTACCGTATTTTTTGAGGGACTTTAGTGTTTCAGTGCATAGTCCAACATAGTCCATGACTAATCTTCCATGCGGGTCTCTGAGATGTGTTGACATCCTGAAGGATGTGCAAAGGACATATAGGGCATGAACAGCACTGGTCAAGATAGGTCAACCTGGTCAAGATATCAGTTGTCAGCTGTTAACCAGCCCTGTTGGTCAAGAGCTAAACACATACAGGGCATTGCTTACATGAATGCTTGTGTGCTTGCTGGCAGGAAAGAGACAAAAGGTGATCCCAAATGTTGCAGCAGGATGGAGTTTTAAAATTTTGTATTCAAATCAAGTCTTGTGTTTGGGCATAAGAAGTACTGAGCAGAAGGGCTTTCCTATTGAGTCTGATGACATCCCTTGTACTCAAAGCACAGCTGAGTTGACATTACAGTGAAAACTGCAATGTTACCTGAATAGGTGGTCTGAATCTTCTATCCTAAAATACTATTCTTCCAGAAAAACTGTGTGGCTGAAGTATCCAACTTTGTAACAGAAGGAAAAAGAGTCTTTAACTCCTGCATTTTTTAATCAGAATTTTGATATTTTTTAATGGTTTGAGAAGCAAGACAGAACTGGTTCTAATACCAGTAAATTTTAATCCAAAAAAATGCAATATGTTACAAGCAATTTTGTTTGCAGTTTTGTATGTTATCTAGCCATGCAAATGGGCAGCACAGTACCCACAGTGTAATAAACTGAGGAAAATATCTTCATAGGTACTAAAGACAGATGTATCCACAATCATAACAACATAATTCATATTGAAATAGCAAAAGAGAACAGTAGATTTTAAAATTGATCAGTTTCTTTGCATATATCATACTTTACTTCTCATTTTCTTGAAACGTACATCAAAACAAGTCAATTTATGGATTTTTTCATAAAACAAAAACTATAGCTGTCAGATAATCAATTAAAATTTTAATCATGCTGTGCTATTTACATCCAGAAGGCTAAAGACTTCTTAGATAAAACTCTATACGGCACACTGGAGCTAAGGTATTCTGAGTCATGTTAGCAGAGACCTTACAACACTGGAACCAGAAGAATCAGAAGCAAATAGGCCCTGCTATCAATCCTGCTCCAGAAAGGAATAGCATCTGACCCAGTGCTGTCATGTCTTGCCTTGGGCTAAAGAAAACTTAGCTGCAGACATACTTTTAACTATTCATATTTAATTTGAAGACATTATTTTCTGCATATTTCATTTCTATCCCTAGATGGTTCTGATGCTACTGTAAAATCTAAGGCCCCAAGCCAATAAAACAGCTAATCAGAAAGAACACACGGAAGTGGAAAATATGCTGACTAGCATTGGTTTCTTTCTTTTGGGATACTGGAGGACAGAAGAAAGGTTGTATCGCTTATAGTTGTAAAATTCAGAAAAATGAATCAAATGCAAACGGGTGAGATCATGCTGCAGCCCTCAAATAGCGAGCTGCCGATAATCAGCAATTCTCACTGCCTCCCTCTGCCTCCTCTGGGCAAGGACTCTGCCTACAGGCAAACACCAGCATCTTAAATGTTTTTGGCAGATGAGAATTAATGTAGCAAGACTCATCAAAGCAAGATGCCCAAGTGATGAAGGCCAAATGTGGCTGCAGCAGAATAAAAAGGGCTACTTACTCTTCAGGAACTATTGCTGTCTGTTAAGGCACTCTGCATGGCATGAAGCAGTGCATCACGAAGGTATTGGATCTAACCCAAAGAGCTGATTTAGCTAACAAACAGGGCACATTGGGCCAGATAGAGCACTGAGCTGATGCACACTAGCTGCTCTCAGGATTCTAGTTCAAGATTCTTAGCTTGGTTTCTTTGCATGGCCCACCATTGCCATATCTTCAGATACCATACAAAATAATATTTTGTAAGTATTACTAATATTTCGTAAGTATCATAAAAGTTCCAAAGCTAAGCTACATCCTGCTTAACTACCCTTTGATTAAAGACGTTTAGTGCAATGCTCTAGGGGTGGATCACATGCCTGTTACCTTGTGCTACCTACCACATGTTAAGAACAGAGTGTGCAGGCATCCAATTCCATTTCAGTTTTTTTAATAAAAAGAAATGACAGAGATAAGGATGGGAGCAATAGCAACAGTATAGGTACACTGATATTACACACATTCTTTTTAATATGTGCCCTCATATATGTTAAGACAGTTTTAATATTGCTTTCACTTTTGGATGCTGCAATTAATTCATGTAGTGTGTGAACCAGATGGTTCATTTCCAGAAGAAGAGAACGAAATGGATTGCAGAGCTACAACATAAGACAACCAGGAAAGGATTGAGGGGGCTTTGAGAAGACATGGCAGAGCTGCAAGGGAGCCAAGCTCTTTCCAGGATTCACTAAAGCTTAAGCATAATATACTTGGCACTACTAAAAGATTATATAGATTACACTTCAAGAGAAAAATTGAATACCTCCTAGAAGGGTTAAAATTTGACGGAGATTTTTCTCAGCTTACCCAAACAAACTTCATCTTTGAAAGTTCAAGAATAGCATCCAGGGAATATCACAACAATATACATATGTATGTTTGCTCCTCTTTGGAATTGTAGGTTTAACAGATGATATTTTGAACTGTTTTCTGTGTTTGGAATGATGAGGCACCTTTGGACTTTTCATCAGAATCAGTAAGAACAGCTGTAGCTGGTCCGAATACGCCTAGTCAAGTATCTTCTGTTGGACAGTAACCAAAGCAGGTTTAAGAGTAAGATTACAAAGTACAAGACGCAATTGAGTTGGATGTTTATTGAACTGACACTTTACAAATCTATGCATACGTGTGTGTGTGTCTGTGTGTGCAGACACACAAAGGTATACAAAAGGTAACTGTATTATTTCTTTATCTTTAGGGAGTAGGCTTTCTTAAACAGTAATGAATGAACCTGCTTCTATTAAAGAGAATGAGACTTAAGGAAGAAAACAAATCGAGGAAAATGCCTAGCTCTGAAGTAACAGTTCCAAATGATCTTTGGCATAAATTCTGGATTTGACCTGAGACTTTGTCCTAGCCATATAAACTGGACCTGCTGTTAGCATCTGCTGTTCTGAAGGTTTTGTTGATACTGTCTACAACATTGCCACTTCCACCACACACTGGAGAGTGCACGTAAACACAGATTCAAAACATATCATGATTAAGAACCTCCTTGTATCTGCCAATAAATTCCCATGCTGACAGTATCTTTAAAAAATGTTCTCATCTTACTGTGCATTATAATCAGAAAGCTTCAAGACAGAAACTAAACAGACTGCAGTCCTTTACGAGCTATCATGAATGGAGAGAAGGGAGATTCCAGCAAAAGTCAGACAGAGCACAGTGCTCTGGAGAGATCTGGGTCACTTCTAGAGCGGTTGAGTAGTTAGCAATTCCTAACACCAGCATCAGCAGCAGCATGACAAGAAGTTTGCAGCAAGCAGCAGCATATGCTAAGCCTAAGCAGCAACTTTGCACCTCTCCTGAGAGCCGCATGCTTTCAGTCAGCACATAGGTTAGAGTGCTTTCCTGGCTCTTTTCTGACCTCTGCAATTCCCAGTCCCAAATCAGTTCATTATCAGTTAGATGCACCAAACTAATTTGCTGAGATTTGGTGTGGAACTATGTATTCCTGTACATGTTGTCTTAAATTTCCATTTATAAGAGGAAAAAAAATATGGAGAACAGCACAAACAATAGATATTCCCTGGTAGCTTTGTCATAGTAAAGTTTGTAGTAATCTTTTACCAGCCTTTTTCCGAGAGTCTTCCAAGCATTTTAACCACACTCAGTTTTCTCAATAGGAGCTGAACACAGTTTAGAGCAGATTTCCAAAAGTCAAGAACATGAAGGGGATAACACTAGCATATGACAGATTTTATGTCTGTAAAAAGAAATCGGCGCCAATTCAATTAGTGAATTACATATAGTTTGGTCAATGCCGAGAAAGTTTGCAACATGGGCCACTTTCAGGCATATCAAAGAACAAAACTGTCTCCACTTGAGAACTTGCTTGGGGCTGCCTATCCTAGAAAATAGATGCTTTAAATTTTGGAGGTACTAACACAAGTACTACATACTTTGGGATTTTTTTTTTCCTCCCACATGTATCTTGCTTTGAAATTTAAATATTCTTTTTTTGTTTGTTTGTTTGTTTTCTCCAGGAAAATACTTAATTTGCTTGCAGGCAATGCGTGGACATCTGTATTTCTATGATTTCCACATGCAGAATAAACAGGTCAAGTATTAGCCACTAGCACACAACCGCTCCTTGGGATGCGCTAAGCTTAAGCCTAAAGATAGTCTATAAGATTATAACAGCTAGAAAGACAGAAAGCCAGAAAGACAAGCTCTTTAGTGCAAGGGTTAATATGGTCCATCTAGCTAGATGACACTGACAGCCATCCTTAGACAGGAACAGCTTGCTTTCCCTTCTATTCTCTCTCCCTCCCTCCCCCTCTCTCTCTCTCCCTCCCTCCCCCTCCCTCTCTCTCCCTCCCTCCCCCTCCCTCTCTCTCCCTCCCTCCCCCTCCCTCTCTCTCTCCCCCTCCCTCTCTCTCTCCCCCTCCCTCTCTCTCTCCCCCTCCCTCTCTCTCTCCCCCTCCCTCTCTCTCTCCCCCTCCCTCTCTCTCTCCCCCTCCCTCTCTCTCCCCCTCCCTCTCTCTCCCCCTCCCTCTCTCTCCCCCTCCCTCTCTCTCCCCCTCCCTCTCTCTCTCCCTCCCTCTCTCTCCCCCTCCCTCTCTCTCCCCCTCCCTCCCTCCCTCCCTCTCTCCCTCCCTCTCTCCCTCCCTCTCTCTCTCCCTCCCTATCTCTCTCTCTCCCTCCCTCCCCCACCTAGAGTTTAAGCTACAGATATTCTTGACAATATATCTTGATTCCTCAGCTAAACCTGAGAATGAGTTGCCTTTTCCTTTGTTTTCCTTTACAAAAAATAGGAAGAAATACAAATACAGTCTTGTTTACTGCAAAGATAATACACTCCCAGCAGAGTGCAGCACAAACTCTAGATGAGTGTTACCTTGGGAGGCTGCTTTGACATCAGCAGAGTTCAAAAGAACTTCAGACCTCAGCAGAGCTTTTACTAGAGCAAGTCAGTATGTTTTAGTAAATCCACAAGGTAACTACTGGTATTAAGTAGATGATATACGACTAAAAATGCCTAAGACTACCTGTCATTGTAGAATGGCTTCAGAGAGAAATAAGCATTCCTACTCTGGTCACAGACAGTGAGCACTAAACACTGGTGGTAACTAAAATACGTAACTGCTGGATGGAAACTGCATTAAGATAAATCTTAATCACACATTTCACATTAACAGCTGCTTCCAATGTCACTTTTTTCATTTTAGAGTGATGGCAGAAGTGTATTATTTGTTCTACATTTTAAAACAAGGGTAAAGCTGTTCACTTGAGAGCTTGGGCTCTACACTGACAGGACTGAACACTGAGAGCATGTAGCAAACACCAGCAGTGCTCTGGAGTCAGTGCAGCAACACCCACCTGCTCATGCCAGTTGAAGAGGGCCTCAGAACCTAGTGGACTTTATGGCTGGAACCAGTTAATTTAAAAGCAGAGGTGTGCTGCATTACTGTAATAAGATCATATCAGTCATATCCTTAGTATCTATAAAGTAGGACACTAAATGCTAGGAACATTGTAAACATTTTTAATTGTACACTTAGTTTCCATATAACATGTTAGTTTTTTTAAAAAAAATCTTAACACAAGAGGCAGTAGTCTGGCTTTTTGTTTGTGAAGGATAAAGCATCTCCTTAACTAATCAAGTACCAACAACACTGAAGAGTTCACAGAGGCTATGCTACTTAGGTTTACTTACAAGTTTACACCTGCAAAAAGTTATTTAACATTCCAGGTTAGTGTAGAAAAAAAGTGTACACCATGCCTATGGCATACAAGATTCAGAACAAGCGAAAAATACCCTGTTTTAAAGTAACCTCACTTTCAAATAGGTTTTGATTTCAGTGCACACTTGCTCCTTAGGCTTTATATTTAGAATTCTATACATATATATACAAAAAAGTACAACAAATTGGTACAGTATTTATTGCAACAAATCAAGGATGACATAATATATACAACTTAAATTATTTCCTCAAATTCCATACTCTCTTGCTATTTGGTTCTTACTCCTCCTATGAAGCAGTCTTTCTCTGGTTTCATGATTAAGTTCTTTCACTGAAAGGCACGTACTTATCTGCAACAGAAGAAACATGCAATCATTGAAATGCCCTGTTACAAGTGAATATTTTTACAAACACTTTTAAAGACCAAAGTTTAAGACAAATAAATAAACATTTTACTATTCACTGAAGTCACCTGTGTAAAATCATAGTTATGATATTTCATGAAGCTCTGAAAGAAACAGTAACAAAGCTGGAAATAATAAACTGTATAGGCAGAATATACTGGATACTGCTATACTGGTTTTAGGGAAGAAGCCAGCGCCTCTGGCCAACCTTGTAAAGAATCATATCGACTTTGCAACTATCTCAAAGTTAGCCTATAGAAATCTCTAACACAGACAGTACGGTACAGTTATTACCTTAAATAATTTTTTTAAAAAAATCTTGGTCTAGCCAGGAAAAGTGAAAGCAGAGTAGCTATTACTGCAGTATATAAACAGGTCACAGAGAAAAAAGGAAAAAAAAAAAGACAACTATCAGTATATAAAACAATACTTATGTAATCTGTTATGTGTAATAAATGCACATAAATTGTCCAGGACACACAGAAGATTACAAGTCTAATTTTCTGTGACTGATGGTTAGTTTTTGTAATGAGGGCAAGCAACTTATGAACTGAACAAGCTCATTCTTGACAGTTGTTAAGGAAAATTGCAACTCTGGTTGCATATTAAAGCAAGGGACTGAGCTCAATAACCAAGGACCCTCTTGCTATTTCTCTAATCAACTGCTCTAAGCCCGACAACATACTTAATGCTACCTTTAAGAGAGTTTTGAATCTTTGCAAACATCAGGACAAAGCTTAATGGCATCTACTGAGAATATCCAAGTATCATTACCATCAAGTTCCCCTCAGCGTGTCTGAGTCCTTATGCATTTTTGCACTCCCTTTGGTTATTCTACCTGGGCAATAATATGAAGACAGACTATTAAGCTTTAGTGTAGATGGCTAAAAGGATGAATTTGCAAAAGATTTAGCTATAATAAGGGGAAGAAAATAACAGGGGAAAAAAAAAACACATCCAAAATGATAATTTTTTCAAGCTTCTCTTTCCATGCCCTCACTGAGTACAGTTTTGGATGGCATTTCAGACAGTGGCTCACCCAGATGTCTGTGGGAAAGACTGACATTGCCCAGTACCGTTTTTCTCATACGCAAAACTGCTATTAAAATATAAAAAATATTTTGGAAAATTGAGAGCTTCTTGCTATACAGGAGAGCATAGTTCTCAGTATTACAAGCCAAGTGCATTCATTTTTTCTTATTTATTAAGCATAATTTGAAGTACTTATTTTCTCAAGCTCCTACTTCCAAAATAATGGTTTGGACCACTTAAGCATCTTTTGAGCTATCCTGAAACAGTAACATTTTATTTCTCCATCATTATGGTTATTCTCTTTTGAAGACCTTCTGTTCTGTTTTGCCAGCTTTCCTCAACAAGTTAACAGGAAGATTTCCTGAAAGCAAATGTGGTTCACTAGGCACTCTGACACAATTCTCGTTCTTGCACAGTCTGGGTCAGAAGGTGACATTACCAATTCCACTTACCATTTCTCTGAGAAAACACATAAAAGCTTGGGCATTTTCACAGCCCCATAAGTCAGAAGTAAAGGTATGCCTACGCTATAGGTTACATCAATTTATATATTGACTCCAGAGTGTAATATGCTTAAGCATATTCCACTCCCCCTCCTATACTTTTTCAGGGCTATGACTCACACAATATATCAAGTTTTGTTTCACCAGCTGAAATATATACATATATTTGTTTTTTAAAAGACTATATATTTAGAAGCTCCTTCAGCAAGGAGATATTGTTTCTTACTTGCACACTTTTCATTTTTTCCACTTTTTCCTATTAACATAAATGCTTAATTTATCTGACAGTAGCTGTATCAAAGAAATGAAACATTGCTAATGCACCTGAACTGCTTATACAATATGGCATTCTAGAGAACTATTTCTAGAAAAGAATGGATCAATAATTTTTTTTTAAACATCTTCATACTGCTTGCTATAGCTAAACTAAATAATGACTTCCTGCAGTACTTAAAGGGAGCCTGCGTATTTTAAAAACAGGACAGTTTTTCAAGCTATAATATTACATCATTATATAAAAATTTTGTTAGATATCAAAACTGATGACAAGTGTAGTTCAAGCTCTCTCTCACGGGAAATAATGCAAGAAAATCTGTAGTAAAACAGAAATATGGCAAACCATAAGATGACCTCTGTGATAAGCATCAGCTCCTAGCCACTCCATTGAGAATGAGTTTCCAAGATACTTTTGACGTGGAAATAAAATATTTTCTGCTCCCTTGATAAGCATAATAGTTAAGAACTTTAATGCAGTCCTGTTTATATTTTAGAAACTGCCAGGTTTGTTTCTTTTGGTTTTGCATTCTAGAGCATTTTTATTTTGGGCAGTTAATGAGGCATGTATATGTATACACACATACCCACACACATGCCAGCATCACCCCAGACACATTTTGTGTAGGTAAATGGGAAAAAATAAAATAAAAACAAAACACCTCTAGTCTAAACTATGCTTCCATCCTCAGTACTTCCACTTCCATTTTCACCTTATTCATTGCATCCAGGACAAGAATGAAACATCCAAGGAACTAAAGTACATAAAGTAGACAAGAACAGTATTTGCTTTATATGCTTTAGCTACATCACAAACTGTGATAGGATCATAGTACATGACTATAATAGCTTTTTTTTTCATTTAAGTAGTTTAGAGGTTTTTTTGTGGGGGGAGGGCAGGAGGACGAGGGAGAGGAGGGAAGGAGGGAAAATTCTTTTCACCACAAATGATGTGACATAACCTATCTCTAATGCCAAACATACATCTTGGATACTTCTACAAGAAATTACTTGAAAAAAAGTAAATTCCTCCTCAAATGTAGGTGTTCAGAAACATACAAGTAAACATATGTAGCAAGAAATCTGCTCTTCTGAAAACCTCTGATTTTATTTGGGTGACCTCTCCCTATACGGTCTTCCCCCGATTCCAATTTAGAAGAAGTTAAAAGAAACAGATGCAATGACCAACTGTTTGGGGAGTTTCTGGTAGTCAAGTACTAAGAAGCACAAGATTGTTTATCTTAACACGCAATGTGCTTCAAACTATGGATTTGAGATTTACCCACAAAATATGAGTTAAGCTTAAATAGCAACCTAAGATTAAAAATGTTCAAGCATGCCACATGTTACCATGCCAGCATCTGAAAGCTTATGTAATTCCGCCCAATCTCTGAAGGAGGTAAACTAAAAGTCTTAACCAAAATACCTATATAAATACAGGAGATCGGTTGCTATACTACTTACTGCAGTAGAAGACATACTATATAGAGATATACATACACACCTACTTAATCTGCTAATAGTATAGCATCTTATAGATAAAATACTGCTCAACAGCAACATAATCAGGCATATTGCTCCTTGAAGCTTAATATTACATACAAGGTTGTTTCACCTCCAAGTAAGCACACAAGAGTATCAAGAAGCCTTTATAACATGAACACAAGTTCATTCATAGAATAGAAGTTGTTTGATAATCCTGTAACCATGCATTTAAGAAGTATCATATTAACTGGTCATCAAACACCTTAAAGTTTAAGTATGTTGTATTACAAGAGAAGTCAACACCCAGAAAAGACATCAAGGGAATTCCTGGATATACCATAGCAATTAACTTTTACATGATTTTATCATTTATACTGGGATGTTATTGCCAAAAGGCATCCATAAATGCCACAGGTCTCTCCAATATGCAGAAGTAAGCTACAATATGCCAGCAATCTTCTTTTAATGTGTTGGGGAGAGACTAAGGAAAAAGTAACTATGGACATAAATAGTCACAGATCTGAGCAAGTATGTGTAAAAACAAACAAACAAAACATTTAAAATGTTCCCTCTAAGGAGACAAATATAAGACTGGCTTCATCTTTCTTTCAGCTCAAGTTTCAGTATTGCCATCTAACAGCCACTTTTGGATATTCAGCAGAACAGTCTGCCTTTTGAATCCATTACTTCTAATTCATTTGGGGCATCATGCATTGCATTTGCTGCATTGTTTCTTCAAGAATTTATCTCATTTCACAGTAAGAAGTGTTGAGTCACTTGCCAACTGTGACCAGCAAAATTAAGATGAATCATTGTATCTTTTCTGATTTTTGGTAGTACTCAGCATTTTCAGAATTCTGCTATCTCTGTATGTGCAGCCCAATAGATTTATTCAATTAAGAAAAATTATGTTTATTAATTTTGAATTGCAATTCCAAAACTCAGAGGGGATAACAAGGGTTAAAATAAGCATCTTGTCTCCATTCAAAGCTCTTGAGCAGAAGAAAATTCAGAACTTACAAAGGATGCATTGAAACTGGACAGCTTATCTACAACAAATTTTTCCTCTATCTACACAGATAGTTCCAGACCATGACAAAAACAAAACCACAAAACAAACAAAAAGCATGCTTATCTGTGCAGAAATATCAAAGCTAAAACTTAGTGCAGGATCATTATCAACTGCTGATTATTTTAGCAAAGAAAAGTAGAACAAGGTTCTGAACTAGTAGGAGAGAACATACAAAAACTGAGGAGATAAAAGAAATGTAGAAGTTAGCAGTGAACTTCAAGATTATGCAGCAGTAAGGACATTGCATTTAGAACAAAAATATCCTGCTTACCATTTCTCTGGGACTCAGATGCTGGAGAAAAAATGGTATTCTGCAGTAAATAAAGAGTAACTGAAGTACTAGGTCTATCTGCTTGTGCACTAACCTCTAGACCATTTAAAATTCAAGGATCTTAACAGCCCTTCTCCAACTACATGCGTATAGGGAGCTTTCTCAGTGAAACTGCTCCTCATCCACACTCCTTCACTTCTATTATTAGAAATACATTTAGCTTCTATATACAAACCTTCGAGGATGATTTGCATCAAACAGTGTTGTATCATCCTCTTCATCATCTTGTTCCAATGGAGTCAGCTCCATGTTCTCTATGTTTGTATCCAAAACTCCATATCTTCGTGTTTTTCTGCTTCGTCTTCTGAGCCTGAAATGTATTTTAAAATATTTAAGTTGTATAAATTACTTTCTACTCCAATAATGTAAGAAAACTTTCCTAAAAACACAAATATACTGATACAGAGCATCTTTTTTTTTTTTGATAAAATATAGTATGTAAACTGTGTACCCTGAGTGAAATTTAGAGGTCAAGAATTTAAAAGAAATGACTGAAGCCAACAAGGGTGCTACCTGCAAATGTATACAGTGAATACAAAATGGCTGTATAGGTCCTTGCTTTAAGAACACAATTGTCAGGTAAGCAAAAGCATAGGGTCTACTTCTTAGAGATCCCAGAGAATGACGAAAACTATTTTCACATCTTCTCTAGATGTTTTATGCTTCTCTACGGAAGCAAATATAAATCAGATAGAGAAATTGAATGGCAACAAGCCATTGCTGTCATCATGTTTTAACTTTATACTTATAAAAGGCTTCACAAGTGATAATAAAAAGTTTCATTACTACTAATTGAGTCAAATCATCCATACAGTAAATAAAAACAGCAGCAGCATGTGCAACACTGAATTTACAAATTCCAAACATGTCTTTTGTAGAGAAAAGAGTTATTAATATCCTATATTAATCACATTGCTTTATCTATATTGTATATCTATAGTGTATTCTTACACTATATGTCAACTTATTTAAAAGTCTGACCTGAAGTGTGAAACAGAACAAATTCCTGCCACAAAAAAAGCCACACTCACTGAGGCCAGGATAAGCTTTTTCCAACACAGGTCATGTTGAAGAAAAATGTAGTAACATCCGGCAGATACTCAAGTGTCCATCAAGGTCACTGCTACTGCAATCAAGAAACCAACAGGTCGTATATCCATTTCTTGGCTATTTACACTGCTATACTCAACCTTATCTCTTTATTTGTAGGAAGACTTTTCCATACTTTGGAGAAGGAACAAACTTGTAGAGCCATTACTATTGGAGAAGAAGAAGTGATTTATGTTTTTAAGATTAACACGTAGTGCTCATCACAGATGAGTTTTTTTGCATCTGCTTTTCTTAGTATACTCTGTGGCTTCTCTATTTGGGCTATGATCCCACCGAAGCTTAACGCACACTGAGTGGATCCATTTGGCTTTGCAGAACTACGTCTATATGCAACAAACACACATTGCTCAAGTCTTTGCGGATCAGGAACTCAAATCATCAACACAGCATGCAAAGGCATCTATTCTACAAAAAGCCTAATAGAGTCACTACAGCTAGTGTGTACTCAGAAAACAGCAGCTTCGTGAAAGCTATTAGACTAGAAAAAATATAAGTTGTTTTAAAACACATCTGTCTGCTAGGTATTTAGGGCTAAATTCACTGAAACACTGTAACTAAAGTTTACTTTTAGGAACTCCAGGCACAGAAATAACAAACCCAAGCTAGGAGCCTAAGAACACTATTCACAACATTCCGATCACCCTTTAAGATGTATTATAAATAAGTTATAAATAAATAAACCCCCAAAATTTAAGTTATAACCACGACACATAATTCATACTGAAACTTTGGATGTCTTACTTATCACGACAAATTAAGTAACACACTAAAACAATTCTAACAAAAAAAAAAAACTTTGCGCTTTCCCATCATCTCAAAAAGACTGAATAACTATGCATACACTTGCTCCTACACAAATATGGAATACAGCAAGTGATCTGCAATAGAAAAGAAAAATAAGCAATGACAACAAGCCCCCCCCCAAAAAAGCTTGCTTTCTAAAAACAAAAAAGTGAAAGTTTGGGGGAATTTCATTTTTTGAGGTGAAAAGGGTTCTTTTTTTCCCCGCCCCAATGCCACACAAGAGATGTGAAAGAGGAAAATAAATGTTTGATAGTTTTTTTTTTCCAGCATCCTTCATCTTGACTAAGCAAACATCGTGAGTATGATTTACAAAGACTCAAGGTTTAACCCAAAACCTCTCTTCAAAAAAGCTCTATGGGCAACCGCAGAGCTTTGTGATAGGCACTGCTTACTACAGATCACTCTTGAGCGCGTAAGTTAAGTGCTTCCAAACAGAAAAACTTACAAAACGCATCTCTCAGGATTGTATCAAACTCAGAATGCACAGGCATCCAGTTGGAGAGATATTTTTGTGCACCATTAAGCAAAATAAATCATTCCTACACTTAAAATTAAACATATGAATGCTTGAAGCACTGAGGCTTTACCATTTAATCCTGCAAACTGTTAAACTACTTTATCGTCCTTAACAGGACACCTCAAATGGAATGGAGGCTTTAGCATCATTCTCTTCATAATTAAAAAAAAAAAAAAAAAGCTTTCAAGTTTCTAGCACTGTAGAGGGCTCATTCAGAAAGTTTTTTGAAAGGGCTGGAAAAGGTTGGATTAAAAACATATGTCAAAAATTCGTGGGCAAAATAACACAATTCTGAAGACAGTTACATTTGTTTGAAGAAAGCCCAATAACAGGTGCTGCAGATTAAGTTCACGCTTTGTAGCTCAAGAGTGGAGTTACTCTCATTTCAACAGCACTGAGTTTTCACATTGCACAAGTTTTGACTTCAGACAATCTAATCTCTGGTGTTAAACCACATTTCCTATATCATAGCAAAATAGATCCTACGCATGTTTAGGATTCCGTTTATCAGAATTAGTGTGAAGGAGTTATGCTGTTTCTGCTCTCAGACAGCAGAGTTTTGCACAACTCTGGTGCTTAAACACTAGCATTTTTATAATTATATATGTATACACAGAACAAACAAACAGAACATCCTTGAACGTGAGTTTGTGTGGAGAGATGAAGGTTTTATCAACTGTGGAAAAAGTCATTGCTACAATAGTGAATACAATACAAACATCCATCTGCCTCACAGAATCAGCAAACCACCTATATTGTTTTCCTTCTTCCAGTTCATAAACGCTCACACCATCAAGAACAGCTGTGAAACTGTCAATAAGAATATTAAAGGCTCAGGCTATAATGAAAGGTATCACAGAACAACATATATCTGTGGTTTCACATTTCTGTTCGTGTCAATACCTAGAAGGCAGCACTCCATTTTCAAATGCTGAATAGGAACCTTCTTGGGGTCATATAACTGCCCCTTATCCTGGAAAACACCCAGGAAAATAATCCAGCGGACAAGAGGTTCTCTGCCCAGTCTCTCCAGTGAGTTTGACCTCCTCTGGCCTTTTGCATATGACTACTCAGAACCTGAAACCCCACAGCTGGGAGTTGACAGGACTCCCAAAAGTTCCCTCACCCGTTTCCATTAAGTTAAAAGATTGCACGGCTTCCCTTAGGCCATGGCCTTGTTCCGAGATTAGGATTAGCCAAAGGCGTCATAACCAAAACTGGACTTGCGAGCACTCAAGGCTGGGCCTCCCCCCGCCTCTCCGAGGGGCCTCGCCGCGGGGAGGGGCCACCCTCGCCCCGCGGCCCTGCAGCCCGGGCCGCTCACCGTACGGTGCGGATCACGAAGTAGACGATGAGGGCGGCGCTGGCCAGCACGAGCACGGACAGGGCGCGCTGCGTCATGGGCTGCCCCTGCTCCGGCGGCGCCGACACCTCGGCCAGCCGCCCGCCTCCGCCGCCCCGGGTGGCAGCCGGGGCCGTGGCCGTGGGGCGCGGGGAGGCGGCGCCCACGGCCGCCCCGCAGCGCGCGGCCGCCACCAGCAGCAGCAGCAGGCCCGGCGCGAGCCAGGGCGGCCCGAGCGGCCGCGGCGCCCGCATGGAGCCGCTCCTCCCTCCCGCCCGCCGCCGCCAACCGTCGCGCCACGGGAAGCGGAAACGGCCGCGCTGCCAGGGACGCGCCGGCCGTTGGCGTCACGTGGCGGGGGGGGGGGGGGGGTGCGCATGCGCATGCGCGCTGGTTAAGGTACGGGTGCGCCATCGCTCCTGAGAGTTTTTTATGCCCAAGTAGGGGCTTTTAATCCCAAATCTGGTCAAACCGCAACTTCGCGTAACGATAATCATTGTATACAATAGCACAGGTGCAAGCAGGTATCATACTGTACTCTCCTGCTCGTTGAGCCGTGCTTCCTCAGCAGCGTTTTGGCTTTCCTCACTGGGGAGTCGCTATTGGGGGTCAAAGTAGCAGACGAACACGCCTCTTTTCACCAAAAATGTTGTGCTTAAGGCTCTGGTGATTGGGTAGCGGAGTTGTGTTGGGTTTGGTGTGTGTAGCCGTTATGTGGGAAGAAGGGAGGGAATGGAAGTGAGGAAAAGGAGAATATGGGGAACACATCTCAGATCTGCAGTTCAGGCTACAGTTGCAGCTTGTGCGGTGGTGAAGTAGTGGAGATACCCATCAAATGAGCGTGTCCCCAGTGCTGGAACACAACAAGAGGCCGTGGAGCAACAGCTGTGTTGAGGCTGCTGGAGAGCTGTGACCCCGAGTGGCCGAAAACTACCCGTGAAAGTAGTTCAGAAGACTTATACAGTATTATTTCTGCACTGTGGTTAGTATCAGTGACTGCCAGACTGTGTGTATGGGCAGACTTGTTTTGATACCCCAGATAACTTAAACTTTTCATCTTGAGGGTCAAGTAGGATCATGTAAGATTGCACATAAGTTATTTCAACAGTGATTCTCTAATAAACCATTAACAAGTTTAACTATTAGTGATAGCTAGCTGGAAAAATGAGTTCAAGGCCTGTTACATAAAGAAGGAGCTAGGATCTGGCATTAGAAAGAGTGAGGGTAATTTAGACACCACATGTGCCATTTGACTATCATTTGTACATCTGCCTTTTGAGAATTCATGCCTTTTGAAAACGATATCACAGCGATATCATTTCAGGTGTTTTTGGACAACAAATGCATCTTCAGTAAATTAAGATTTGCTGGATTTGCTAAATGCTAGAGGGAAGCATGCGACTAAACTTTCTTGATAGCATTTCTTGTGTTTTGAAAATTTGCTAGGTCTTCCCTGCTTGAGAAACTCAGTACTACCCACCTTCCAAAAATCTTAGGCTTCTCAATGCATTTCTTTAAGATTTGTTTTTTCTTTTTTTCCTGGCAAGTGCAAGAAACTGAAGTATCACACAGTGGTTTATGACTGAGGAAAGTATTACATTTGAAAGTCAAGGAGGAATATATTTTAGAACAGGGGCTGTAGGTATTAAACTATCCTAAAGACATGTCAGTTGTGCATGGACCACATAAGATGCAACAGTGCTAGGGTCTATATTCAGAAGAATATACAGTGATACAGTGGCATATTTCATGGTAAATTGTATACCAGGCTCAGTGTATGAGGAGGAAAAATACAAGAATTGTTTTGATCAGTGAGGACTATGTAATGATTTCTTACTATTCTCCTTTTTCAATGTGTGTATTTGCAAAACTACCCACCTTAAAAGTGAGAGTGCCATGGCCAGGTTCCATGAAAGTGTTGCATGGCCGGGAAAACATTTTAAGATTTTTTTTTTCCAAAAATTAAAAGATAATCTTATTCCAGCAAGATAATATATTGTATGAATTTTCAGAATAGAAAAAAAACCCTACAATAATTCATGTTCAATATTGTGTAAATATCATTGATTTCTTTGTAGATTTCTATTTGTTTTTTAAATAAATGAAATTTATGCACCAGCCTTTAATAGTGTACTTTGATTTGACTACAAGTTTAGAGAACAATAAAGATTTGCTTTGAGAGAAAAACTTAAGACAATGCTGCATTTTAAAAATCATTTAATGAGACATATTTTTGAATGTGACATAATCTTGGAGCTTAACATGGATGTTGGTTTAATAGCTATATGTAAGTTTTTTTAGTGTACCTGCCTGTTAGAAATTATTGGCTATTTGGAGCCAAAAAAGGAAATGAGAATTAAACACGAATGATGACATCCTACAGTCATTCTGGTACATAAAGGTTTTTGAGAGAGGAGTCCCAGAGTTATATTCCTCCATTCCACATATAAATTGTAGAACTTGTCTCGCTTACAAAAGAATAAAAGAAATTTCAGATTGTACATCCAAGAGGTGACAGAACTTGAATGCCAGTAAAAGCCCCCAAGGCTGCTAAATTGTCCATTAAAATTTATGGAGCTCACTTGACTTCTACCTTAGAGAAAAACAAAATTGGGCAATTTTTTTTTGAATTCCTCAAAATGGGCCTTGTAGGTGAATTGAAAGGGCAGAGAGATTACTTTGCAAGGTTACGTGAGTGTCAGGGATGTCTGGGAAGGGGGGGTTTCATCAGGAAATGAAATGATAACTGAGAGAAAGGCACTTAGGAGCTCTGTGCATTCTGCTGCTTTTTCTCTGCTATGCTTCCCCTGCTGCGCCCCTTTGCTTCCCGGTACTGTGAGAGATTGAGGACCCTGTGCAGAATTCCCATTTCCTGTGCCCCCTCGCTATATATCAATGTCCTCCTTTGTGCATCCCTGCAGAATGACTTTCAGGCAGTCCTGAGAGAGGAAGAAACCGGGATTGACACTCATCAGTCCATGAGTTTCCACTCTGACAGGACACCCAGCTGCAAGCTGCCCTCTGACATGCTACACCCTTAATCCCTGAGTCAGCACTGCCAAATCCCATAGCTCTTAAAAACACTTTCCCTATTATTTATATTGAGGACATCACTGCCCAGGACATCTAGATTTACCCTTGTGTAGGTTAAGAAACTTTTCCAGCAGGCAATGGAAGAGAGACAAAGCAATCTTGCTTCTTTTAATGATGCTTCCCCCATTATATTCAAGCTAAGTGAACTACAAACAGTATTGAAGGGCTGTAGAAGGTTGTATTCTGGAAAGAAACTGTAGAGGTGCTGCATTTTGTAATGACAGGTATATAACAAAAATAAAATTATACATTTCACATCTACAACTCAATAGGCAATTTATGCTTTTGTACTTTTCAGAATATGACTAAGCACCTCTTTAGGAAGGGGCTTTTTAAAATCCAGATACAGGGTTACAATAATTGATTTTTTTATGTTTTAATTATCAACCAACATATTAGTTATCAACTGAACTAATGAAGTATATTAAAAAAAAAACAAAAAGGAGAGAAGAATTTTATGTCCTGCATATAAAAAAAATGGTGTTTAGGGTTTTAAGGTAAGGAGTCTTTTCTCAGACTGAGAATATGCTGTTCAAAAGGCATTTGAATGGTGCAGAGGGTTCTGGTGGTGCAAACAGACACAGACCAGAGGAGACAGGGAATGACTCTTCCCCTGCACTTAAAATTACAGAGCCAGAAACTCCTGTTTCCACTACCACTGAGGCAAAGAAATTCTATAATGTTCTTGTGGTGGTACTCCTGAGTGAAAGGCTTATTTTCACTAAAATAATTGCTTATATTACTGTTTAAGTTTTTGACAAAGTGCCTTAAAGGGGGGGGGCTGAGGAACCTCATCCATGTTTAGTATTGTATTTTTGTGTTTTTTTATTACCTTTCATCCTTGTAGTACCCAGGAGCTGTGGTAGAGTTAAGATCAATTTCTTGTGCTCAAGCACATGAAGTAATTAAAAAGAGTAAGCCTACAAAAAATACAAAAAAAAAAAAGTCTCTTATGCTGCTTATTGTAAATCACGTGCTTATACTTAAGAACACATCATATAATTTTAAATACTTTTCTGAATAGTGGGTTTGGAGGGATATTTGCTAATAAAAATCACAGCATTTTATGCATTCTGCATTTTGTTTTTGCTTTTTTATTTTTTTAAATTTAAGCAGAGATGTAAGAAGAGTTAACAATAAATGTTGCTCTTTTATAGTGCTTTTGTAAAATTGGGTTGCCAGATACAGTTAGCTTTTAGTATAATGGCACATTGCTGAAGGGAGACAAGCTAGTTTAATTTGTTGCAAAGAAGAAATTGTTTTTATATACAACTATAAAAAAATCAAGGTATTGCCAATATAATAGTTTATAGCAGCAATAAATTGGTTTAAGGATTTTAAAATGAGTTTTTATTGTCGGTCTGAACAAATGTTGCTTTGGAAAGTTTTCAGCTGTAGCAGTTTCTTCTAGTATTCCCATCAACATTATTTTCTTTCATTGCTCTCCTATGAATCTTTAAATCCAACAGATTCCAGTAGTATCTAGTCTCTTTACATAAAGACAGTAGTCAGAAGAGGTCATGATTTGTATCATGCCTTTATTGTGGTCCCGTTTATTTTTTCTTAGCTGAACAGGTGCTTCCTGTGTATGTCTGGTGCATGGAATCACCCCCTGTCTGCACAGGGTCAATGAAAGGTTCTGTGGTCGGTGCTTTGGCTGCGTGTGAACATCAGGCATCATCCGCATCTTAAATCATCTGTTACAGTTTCCAGGAAAGAGCGTCACCATTTTGGTGATGTTAATCTTCAGTGCGACATGGTGGGCCTAGTTAGCCTGGAGAAGAGAAGATTGAGAGGGGATCTCATCAGTGTGTGCAAACACCTTAGCGGAAAATGTAAAGAGGATGGGGCCAAACTCTTCTCGGTGGTGGCCAGTGACAGGACAAGGGGTAACGGGTACAAGTTGAAATCCAGGAAGTTCCACCTCCATGTGAGGAAGAGCTTCTTTACTGTGAGGGTGACAGAGCCCTGGAACAGGCTGCCCAGAGAGGCTGTGGAGTCTCCTTCTCTGGAGACCTTCCAAACCCACCTGGATGCCACCCTGTGCCACTTGCTCTGGGTGTCCCTGCTGGAGCAGGGCGGTTAGACTAGAGGTCCCTAAAGGTCCTTTCCAACCTCAACCATTCTAAGATCTCTGTGGTCTGAAGTGTGTTTCCTCACACTTCACAAAAGTGCTTTTTCTCAACAACTAAGCGTAACAGCTTATCTCCCAACAAGGAGTCTAAAATAAAGACCTCATGGGCACTGGGTTGATTACGCAAAATGAATTTTGGCCCTACTGCTGTACTATATTTGCTAGGGAAGAGTCTGGAAATCTTTGCCAATTTTTTTTCCCAGTTGTCATTAGAGAAAGTGAGGAGAGGATGAGGCCTAATGACAACTTAATTCACCTTGAAGTCTTTCTCCTTACCTATGGGCCAGTCATAGAAGCATTCAGCTGAATGTTCTGTGGTACCTTAAAACATTGTGACCTCTGAACATGTAACATCTGTGCACTCTGAATTGGAAAACAGTGGCATAAATTTATAAGGTTTAGGAAATAGAATTTGAGTGGCAGATTTAGGGAAGGGCTTCAAAATAAGGAATACTTCCTACCCTTTTCGTTGCTTTGTTAGAATCTGATCCATCAGTTGTAGAGATTTATGTTTATGACTTATTACATGTCAAAAAATTACCAGTAATTTCCACACAGATGAGTACCCTCTTGGCTTGTATTATTATTTATGTTTTAAAGTTATGTGGTAGTCTGCATCTGTTCCTAAAACTTAATGTTTTTGCTTGCTTGAGCCAAAGTGTTAGGAACACAGTATGTTGCCTCAATGGACAAGTATCTTGCAAAGGTCTTTACCACACTCTGAAAAGATGATTTGTATGAACTGTCCAAAAAACAAGATAAAAAAAGAGAAAACAAAAACAACCCAGAACATCCACAGTATCTGTACCGTCTTGTAAACATCTCCAAAAGGCTTGTTTCAGGAACAGTAAAAATACAGTGGTCACATAAAATGATTACAGAAATCCATTTTTGCCCTCTATGGGACTGAAATATTACCAAGGTTTTCTGCTTAAAACTGCCTGGACTGTTCACAAAAGAATCCTAAATCTCGAAGGCCTAGATTCTCAATGTTATACACACACCTAATTTACATGAAAACTCCTGAGAATTGGACCCAATTTGCTTCAAAAACCACACAAGGTAGAATTCATTATGAAATTTTAGTATAATCCTGAACCAGATGGTGACATTAAAGGAACAGTCAATTTAAAAACTAATTGGTTTGCAACATAAAAGTGAGTTAGGAATGTTTTCAAATACAGCCTACATCTATGAATCAGGCTGTCAGAAAGTACAGCTTTACTGCTGTACTTTAAGAAATATTTTAATCTTGCCTTATCTTGGTCCTCAAAGACAAAGTGAATGAAAGAGAGAAATGAGTGGGTGGCCATACTGGGGTAGCAGTTAACCTCTGCCTAATGAAAAACACAGAAAAATGCTAGGGGTTGCCTAGTTTGGGAATAAATACTTGAAGGTGTAACTTGCAACTCTACCATGAAATACAGACAAAGAAGGATTTTTTTTTTAATCAACTCTTCTTTGAGCAGTGTAAATTCAGTAATATGTGAAGTTTGCCATCTCCAAGCAAGATGCAGCCAGAATATTCCCTGAAGAGAACAGGAAAGTTGATAATAGGGCCTGTCTAGACGTTATATCAAGACACAGATAAACTTTAAACCTGTTTTAGCTTTGGAGATAAACCAGTGAGAAAGTCATTGACATTTGTGTTCTTTCACTAAGATGGTATTACAGCAGAAGGGAGATGCTATAATTGCCATAACTAATACTTGCCAAAACTCAGTCTAAAGTTGTGTGATTAAGTGCTGTAATGCTATCCTAATTTGTTATAATCAGTAATTTGGTATAGTGAGTTTCCTTTTATATGTCAACCCTTCTTATCATTAACAGCATTTCCAGTATGAGGAGTGGCTTTGGAGGTTTTTCTCACACTTCTTTTTTGTGTACAAGTTCTTTGTAGACAAGTTTAAGTCAGTCTGATGACATGACATAGCTAAATTAGGTTTTTAGAGTCATTAGCACTCATCTTTCCCATCTAACGCAGATTAGCAGAGTACTTACAAAGAGAGAAAAAATCACAATCAAAATATGCTCCTATGTACAATCTTATTCGCAGGAAAGCTTTGTCTCACAAAAAGGTTGAAAATACCTTTAAAATCCTAGTGTGTGTGTAATCTTTTAATGTTGGTTCATGTATTTGAATCTGAAGCTTCTTTTATGCATGATGGAAAACCAAACTTGCAAACTTTTAACAATTATCTGCCACATTTAACAGAATATTGAAATGTCTAGTTTTCTCTATGTGGAAGATTATGTCACATCTGAGAAGAGATTTAGAAGGGAAGTGAGAGATCCTCTTATGCTAGTTGCCTGCCTAGATTAGACACAATGTAAAAATATATTGACTATAAGTAAAGCCTGGAGTGGAATTGTGTTTCATACCATACTTTACAGCCCTTGAGACCCTTCATTTTACATCCTTTATTGTATGCATTTTTGTCTTTGTGAGAAACTTCTGAATATTTATATATATGTATAATTATACAAATTTATATAAATAATTTAAATGTTGCCTTCATAATTAAAGCTTTTGACTAACAAAAAGGGAAAAATATCTTTAAAAAATATTTTTAGCCCTTATGCAGTAAGCATAAACTTACTGGCTTACTGGCAGCCAATACTGTGGACTGCTAATACCAGCATCTAGACTTGAAGAGTCTTATTCAGGTTGAACTAAGAGGGCAGTTCCTCTATTGCTGCCCGCTGACCAGCTGAGTAGGTGGTGATGATTATTTTGTTTTTGGTCTTTCTTCCTTCACCTTCATACATAATTCACTGTCCCTTCCTCGATAGGGTGTGTATGTCCCTTGTTTCATGTGTCAGCTCTGCTGTTTCTCTTCTCTACTTGCCCTGGGGAATTGGGAGCGGGTTTCTGCCTCCTGCCTCTACCAAAGGCTGCAGAAGTGAGGGGAGGGCAGCAGGTTGTAGCTCAGGTGACACTAGTGAGGATGGGGCCTCAAACTTTCTCTCTCCTCCGTGTGCACATAGCTGTGCAGAGCAGAGTGGTCACTTGGTTTCTGTCCCCAAAGGTGTCACTTTTTTCCTGTACAATCAGAAGATTGCTGCATATGTAAGTCACAAATCTCAAAGGAATTTCTTCTGACTGAAGAGACCCTGGTGCTGGCCTTCAGTTCACAGCTATTATGCCATAAAACTAAATCCAAACAAATTGTTAGTTCCTCCACAGTCTCAACTACCCACAATTTTTAACTTAAATTCCAGAAATCCAGTTTTTAAATTGCTCTGTTCTGATAATGCCCTAATAACCAGGCTTCAGATTCAATAAGACTTTTGATGATTTACGGCCATCGAAGGTTTGAACTGACAGCCTGTGTCTGAGCCAGCATCTGCTGCTTCTCTTCATTTCACAAATCCCATTGTACTTCTACCAGCTTTCTGCATACTTTCAGTCCATTCTTTCTGCAGCCACTCTGGGCTATGCAGAGTTATATATCCCTGCCTATCCAGTTGCTCCTTCTTTGTTTGCTTTTTACTCTTTTACAGTCTTGGAGTAATCAGTCTTTCTAGCCAGATTCAAAAGATTTGTGACAGTCTTCACTAGGATAATATTTTCATAAGTCTGGCATTTAATTGAAACGCTCCCTTGTTTGCTTGTTGCTTGCCAGTTTTCCGTGTTGTATAAACTGAATGTGACACTTTTTATAGCAGCACTTTTTGTAGCTGTAGAAATGTCAGGACTTGTGAATGAGGCTTGTAGTCAGAGGTAAGTTCCTGGTTCAGGCTCCTATGCCCTTCTTATGGGCTGATGTCAACATGAACGGGCTTGCTGACTTGGAGGATGATGTTCAGGCACGTTTATTGGTGCATGGTGGTATGGTTTAAGATCTCTCTGACAGGGCAGACACTAACTGGACTTGGATACCAAAGCACTTTGGTCAGATACATGCACAACGTGACAACAGCTCCTGGCCCCATGCTGGGGATATGGCATGGCAGGATGGAGGCTGCTTGGATCAGCGTGGTGGCTCTAGCTGTGCACAGTGCACAGCCCTGGGTTCCCAGAGGGCCTCTCAGGTACTCAGGGATTCTCTGCCTTCTCTTCCTTGGGGTCTTTTCTGGGTCTCTCCCACCCTGGACAACATCAGCTATAGGACTAGGTAGAGAATACCAGATTCATTGATGCAGTTCCTGTCACCGTCATCTGGCAGTGGTGCTCACCATCTGTCCACTCAAAGGTTTTCCACACATTGCCGGAACACATTCACAGCTTTCCCAGCAATTAAGAGGTTGTTTACCCTTAAGTTACATTCCTTTTCTTGCCAGCTTCCTTATAACTGAAATTCACCCAGCCCAACCTATGCCAGCTGCCGCAGACAAGAGACCTTATCACAGAAGTCAGAAAGGGAAAGCTGAAAATGGAGGCAGTATGTAAGGGAGAAGGCTACAAGGGGGCTTCACACTGTTCTGCTCAGAGGGTCCAAGGGAACCTGTAGATGGGAGAGGAGATACAGTAGATGATTAACAGGATGTTCAGGGTATACAGCACATGACTTACAAGGAGAAGTTGAGACTGCTGGTCTTGTTTATTCTGAAAAAGAAAAGGCAAGGGGAAAAACCTAACAGCAGCTTGCAGCTACCTGAAGTGTAGTTACAAGCATGATGAAGCGAAAACACTTCCTGGTAGTGGCAGACAGTATAACACAATAGTATAGCAAAAGCCACGATTTGCAGATTGGATGTTGGGAAAAACTTCTTTACTAAAAGTGTCATGTAATTCACTCAAGAGTTTGTGGAATTTCCATTCTTGGAGGTGTCCATGACTCAGATGAATGAAGCTATGTCTGACTTGGTCTAGTACAGATGACAGTGGGAGATTGGATTACATGATCTCTAGGAGTCCCTTCCCACCAACATTTCTAAGGTTCTGTGGTTCCCAGTGCCTGTTTTTTGGCACAAAAGATGCTTTGGCTTCACATACCTGGTTATATAAGGGACTTGATGTTTTTTCTTTGGCTTCCTGATTTGAAAGGTACTTTTATACACAATGATTTCAAAATTTAGCCTGCTGTATAATACTATTAAAGAAATAGTAAGGTTTCCATTTATAGTTAAAAATGATAAACAAATATCTGCATGCATTCAGATCAGTGTCTTCTTCTTCATAACTGATGTTCTTTTTCACCTAAAGAACATACCCCATTTCTTCTGTAGCTTGCAGAAAGAGATGAGACTCTTAACTGAGAGCTGTAAATGCAAATCTGCATTTGTCATTTAGTAATTAAAATTTGCAGTAACTGGCAAAGGAGATCGCTTAGTTATGAGTACATAACTAAGTACATATGAATTTATTTGTTTAATAATGTGCCATTCGCAGGACACATGTAAGCATCAAATCAAGTCTCTTCTTTTCAGTGAAGTACTTAAATGCATGCTCAACCTTTAGTACTAAATTATTACTGTTGAATCAAGGTGCAAACTGAGCTCTTGGTGATTGCTAGCATGGGTAATGCAAGCAGTGTGTTCATCTGGAGGAAGAATATACTTGACTTCTCCAGAATGATCATAAACCACTATTTATGTCTGACTTGGAATAAGCATTTTGTGCCCCATAAATTTTGAGAAAATAAAACAACTTGTGCAAAAAATGAAACAAGTACATGTTAGTCCTATGCTTATGTGAACTACTCCGAGTGCAAAGTCATAGCTCTCCTCTGCTCTGCAAAATTGCAAAGAACTTTTCCTGAAATATTTCTTTGCCCGTAAGGCAAAGAGAAAGCACTTACTTCCAGAGAACTCAAGATCCAAGATGGCCAGCTATGATTTTATGCATATTAGTTACATTTTTTGTATTCATCAGCTCAAAGACTACCCAACCCTCCTCCCATTTGCCTCCAAGAATATAGGGCCAACAGTCTCTCAGCGTAAACGTGACCTATGAGAGTCTATGGTGAATGAACACAGACTCTCACACTGAGTAAACACTTAGAATTGCACTTAGGTAGACATCAAAGGCAGGGGAAACAGTGCATAATCTCCCATCTACTAAATGATTCCTGAAACTGCTTTCGGCGTCTAGGGTCTCTGTATTCCCACTGATGAGTTTTGTTAGGTGTGCGCTTGCTATCTGCTTTCTAAGGGATGTGACCCCTTTCCAAATGAGAATGTGGTCAGAAAAGGGTGATAGATTCAAAAATGACAGGATTTGGATGTTTCTGTGGATTGGATACTTCTGAAACAGTGATTTGATCCAAGTACTTTGCCACTGGATGCCTGGTGGTCTAAAGATTACCTCAGATTGCCTAGTGTGGAATCTGTCATTTCTCTAATGCAGTTCCATACACCTGCAGCCCATAGCTTTGGAGAAGAGAGGCTTCAAAGAAAAACCATCCTGCAGTCACTTCAATTGTCCCTCTCGTTTCTGCCTTTTTTTTGCCTTATTTTTTTGCCTTCTGCCTTCTGCCTTTTTGCTCTTATTCCCATACAAGTGCTGTCTTGTATGTACAAGAAAGTAGAAAGGAATATAGAGTCCAAATCTGTAATGTACCTTAAATACTATACAGTTTTTTGCTGCACAAAATTCTAATACTTCTGAAAAATGAATCCACTGCTGTGTGTTGACTCTATTGCATACATGAAGTTTTCTGTTTTCTTCAAAGTCAGGACTTGAGCTTTTCTTTATAGCATTGAGCTCCTCGATACATTACCTTGAAGAACATGCCCAATAAAGACGTGCTCTTTACATGTCAGTCAAATGAAACAGTATAAAATATCTTTTTAATAGCAGCTTCTTCAAAAATTGCTTTCAAATAGAAGAAAAAATGTGAAGCACATTAGGCAGGTAGGAGAAAGTCTCATACCCTTAGTATTTTATTAAGCAAGTAGCAATTAATCAGCCAAGTACAACAGTAGTTCTGGTTGTAAGGCTGCCAGTTGTTCTGTGTTCTCAAGTGCAAAACTGCTTAGCTGTAGGCAGACTATTATTTTTTCTAGAGATTATTAGCTTTTCCCTTGGGCCTAAATAACATGAAATCTCCATGCTATCCTGCCGCTGAGAGGCAGGCATATTTCACGTTCATGTACCTGCAAGTAGTAACCTACTTGTCCCAGCAAGATCTAAAAATCCTGCGGGGAAATCAGCTGGCACCAGGTCATCTGCAAGATGGATCTTCTTCATGTTCTTTGAGATTTCGTTTTCTTCTCTAAACATGTGCTTCCAGAAAGGGGAGAGGGAAAAAAAGTAAGAGATGTAAATGAGGCCTGTGGTGCAAATGAGTAGGAGGAAATTGAGGTAATTATCCCCAAGTAAGTGTTCTGAGATTAATCTGTTAAATGAATAAATAATGACATATAATAAAAATACCGTTATTTGCTTTGGTGTATTGAGAGAAGATGAAAACAAGAGTGTTCTTACTGCCCTTTCTCATCCTATAGCTATATGTCTCTTTGCTCCCACCCCACACTGTTCACAGAAGGAGCTGTGGAAGAGGTTTTCCTAAAATAACAGTGCCTTTGGCTATCCATCAGAGGCCAGGGAAGGTTTGCCAGTGAAATCTCTCGCCGTCGTTGCTGTTATATCCAGGTCCCTGCAACTGATGGAGTTTGGCATCTTTTTTCCTCCAAGCTAGCACTGTTAACAACCAGAGGTGTGAATACAAAACATGCAGTACATCCCCTTCCAGATATTTTCCTAAAAGATATTGCTCTCCTATTGTTTACGTACTTGACAAAACCAGTAAGCTTCAGTCTATTGTAAGCCTTTGCTTTAAACAGAGTTGTAGATAAGGGTCGGTTCAAACATTTTTATTTTGTTTTAAAAATGTTTTTGTTTTACTGTTTATTTCTCAGTGAATTTTCTAAAAAAAATCTCAAAATTAACCAGTCCAAGCCATGGAAATATCCAAATAAACTACCCATAAATCCCCCTATCTATATTATAGAATGGTGTTCTGATAATCCAACTTAGGGTTGGATTGCCATATATCAATTTAGGGTGTGCCAAAACCGGTAGGCGGCACTAGGTCAAGATAAGTGCTCAACAGTGTCTGAGGGATTACACAGATGATATTACATTCCCATATTCAGATAAAGGTTAGAACAAATATTTGACAAAGTGGTTGTTTTGTAATATCCCTACAGGCTTTAAGTTAAAAAAATCTGGAAAAGTTTCTGCTATTTTAAAGAAAAAAATCAGAAAGCCTAGTTTATAAAAAGCTTCTTTTGAATTGCGCCGAAAAAGCATGTTTTACTGCCACGCAAAAGCATCATATTAAAATATACTGTTAGAAACATTCTGGCATACAATCCTACCAATTGCTAACAGTTCATAATTGTCACATTCCGTGTTGCTGAAGTGTCATTAAAAAGCACCATCTTCTGCATATATATGCATTTTCATGGTTATGAAGATCATAAAAAAAGATCATTAGCAAGTACCACAAATATCATTTTTTTATAGCATATCAGTGATAGACATCTATAGCAAATCATGACAGGCATGATTTCACCTTCTTTGTTAAAAGAATTAGAATCATTCACCAGAAGGAGAAAGAACTGTGCCTTGGTTTTACTAACATGAGAGGATAATTATTCATTTCAAAAGCATTACACAAATAAACAGTACTACACCTTTTAAAGCTTAATGCTTGGCATTTGTAAATTTAAATAAAGCAATATTTACTAAAGCACTGAATTATGACAGTAATGTTTCACCGTTACAAACATTCCTCTAAAATTAGTATCTCCACTATCTCATGTGTGAAAACTGAGAGCTTGGTATAATTATATAGATTAGTCTCCAATAGTTTGAATTTCTCCATGGACTCCTTATCTTGTGTATATTACCAGATTTAAGGGGTGACTAGATACTGTAGACTCTTATTTTGTAGGTTATTATTATACTCTAGTTCTATGTATGATTCTTTTATTAAATGACTAAGAAACAGACATATGAAATACAATCTGTGATGCCCAAAGGCCAAATTAACAAATCACTCTTTAAAGTAAATTATGTTTAATTAACCACTAGACAATTCCTAGGCTAATTTTTAATTTATACGCAAGATTTGAAAAACACAAATTCAAGCATAACCTTGAAAAATTACCAGTTGGTACAGCATGGAGATAAAAATTAAGAATCAAAACTACATAGAAGTACTGAACTAGCCTATATCATGTACAATATTCTGCCTGGCTGCTAAAGGCAGCAAAGAAATATTGTTGTCATTGCAAACATTGCCGTCTTTGATCTTTCCTCCTCCTGTCACTATTCATCTCTCTATATTCTTGTTTTTCCCCATTCTTAGTCACTTCTGGATGCATTATCACCACGTGACCTGGCATGAGAGTGAATGGAAGGGGGTTTTCTGGCTTTTCTCTCACTCAGCCTTCACCTACAAGCAACATTCAGATTTCTGATGTTTTTCATAACATCTAGAAACATATCTGCTGTGCGTAATTAAATCATAGTGTCCATTGCTACAGCATATTATAAACACCAAAATACAAGCGAGCTCCAAAAGGTGTTAGACGCATTCATGGAGAATTCGTCTTTCAGTGGCTATTAAATATAATCATGCAGGTGCAATCTGTAATTTCTGTCTCAGAAGTTCCTAATAAATGATGAGGACTGGGAAGACACATGCAGGAAAGGAACTCTGTACTTCTGTCTCTTGCAGCTTTCTGGACGCATCAGTAACTGCTCACTGTTGGGGATGAATTTTTTTCTGAGTAGCCTCATGATCCAATTTAAAATAGCATCTTTTATATGCTTTTTTTTTTTTTTTAGCACTTGCAAAGAAATACAAAAATACCCAAGATGGCACTGAACAAGGTAGGTCAAAGGCTAGAACACGTGTCTTGGCTGCTGAGGTCTGTTCTGGATGCTACACGAAGTAGTGTGGCTGGACCAGGCCGCTCTGCTCTTTCTGTTCCCTCTCGCAGGAATACCCAACGAAAGCCATTGTCACCTCTCCTTTCTGCCAGCCACATGGCTGCACAGATCCCGCCTCACACCTCTCCAGCATGCATCATTCCCTTTCCACCTCTCCCATTTTCTGCCTCACTTGGGCACACTCCAACTTGTGCAGAGACTGCAGAGCCAAGTACAGGTGCAAAAGGCACGAGCGCTCAGGCCGGGGTGCTGAGCAAGCCTCTCACTCCAGATATAGTTCACACTGCATGCCCGTATGAGCAGGATGCAGTCACCTCTATTACATATTATTTAAAACCCTTCACTAACAAATGCCCTCTTCCCTGCAACAGAAAAGGGCAGGGGGGTGGAGAAAACACAAGTAAGACTTGCAAACTTGGAAAGTTTTCATCTACAGTGGGATAAGAATTGAACACAGACAAATTAAAATCATTTGTAAAAGTTAGGCAGGCACTGGGTATACATAAATTTTTATTAAAAAAAGGACAGGGGAAAAATACCAAGGAAAGAATATTACAGTAGGATTAATTACAGTGTATAGATCCAGCTCAACATCAGAATCTTCTGGCAATGATCACTGGAGCCATGAACAGTCATTTAAAGGTCACCAAAATTTGTGCAACTTCATCTCAGTGCAAGATGTCTGCAGGACACAGCTATCGTAGCAAAACCAGAAAAATCAACATAAGAAGAGAAATAGTTTGAGCTAAAGCTAGAAGAGAAAAAGATATATTCGCCACAGCACTGCAGATGCTTCCATTCTCAGTTAAAAAGGCCAGTCTTAAAAAAGCAGTGATGGGTAGGGAAATGGTTCCCATATCAAGGAAACGTTGGCAGTGGAAAGGTTGATAGAAAGCAGTAACAAAGGAACATCTTATCTGAGAAGTCCTTGGGGAAAAGGACAAGGGAAAGCGTCACCAAAGTCACTGCAATTGTAAGCGGACACAGTACCTTATTACAGAATTACGGGGAAAAAAGTAATTTCTATGCTGTTTTAATAACTAGATTAATTTTAATAATAAGATTGCTAAGTTGCTATGGGTGACAACTTCTCTTGGGAAAAAATTTACCAATTAAACTTTTATCCCTGTTAAATCAAGGGACAAACTGATACCTACATTCAGGAAGGAACCATGAGCTGTCAGAATTAAAACCTTAAAAGAGAGTTTGATCTTGAGCACCTTAATTGGCTTCAATGTATCTTTTATATCTAAAATTTTCTTGTCTCTTCTAGTGTTAGCTTTTGAAAAATCAGCACTATTAATACAAAGACACATTTTTTTGTTAAGTTAATCAAACCACACTTGAGTCTTACAGTCTGCAAAGCATCAGGGCAAGTTCCACAGTGTACTGTGGCAGACGGGGGCCATTTAATATACAATAATGTAGAAACTGATTGCATTTTTCATTTTCCTATTTATTCAAACAAGGCAGCATCTCCTGTGTTATTTGTTTGGAGATTGAATTCAGTTTATCTGAAGCCATCAGCACATTTTCAGTTTTTGATATGCTGGAGGCAACACACAGCTGCACAGATAAGGACCACAGACCGGCAAGTTTTAATGGTTACGTAGGGGAGAGCTGGGCCATGACAAAGAAGATGCTGGAGAGCTGTAATATAAATGTCTTAGTTGGATGGTTCCACTAGAATAACCAGAAACTAAATCATTAAGGCAGGCACTGCAATTTCTATTTCCCATTAACAATCCATTGAGAGGATAGGGCAAGTTAATCCTCTTCAGACCTCTTGTTTCAGGCTGACCATACATTTAGGTGGCAAAAACAGATTATGAATTCACTGGGCTGTTCTCCCTGACAATATCTGTACGGAGCTCAGAGGGAAGACTGTTTTCTCTGCGCACATTTGTCAGGCCCCAGGGCTATTGCTTCTTTTAGCAAAAGCCCGTTATTCGATTCCACACAGTTGCTGCTAAAGGTCCTGCTGACCAAATACCATGCCCCGTTGCTGGAGCTAAGCCACGCTGGTGGGCAGTGTGATCTCTGCAGCTCACCCGAAGGCCCATGGTGCCCGTGTGGCAGCGGCCCTGCCGCTCTGCACGGCGGTGACGAGCACAAGGCCTCAGACGAGCCCAACACCCGCAGTGCCCCGAGCGCGGACTAGGGGCTGCACCAGCGAGGGCTGATTTAGAGCAAACCCGAGGCCCCTCTGAACGTGCTGCAGTCACGTTGCTGGCACCATGGCCTCGGATACAGCCTTCGATGCCACATGGCCCGAGCTGCCAGCAGTAACAAACAGCTTTAACTTTCTCAGTCCTCTAACAAATCGTATGCAGTGCAGTGCCTGTAATCAAGGGTCCATTTATCTCTATAAAAACCAACCCACAAAATACAAATTTGCCCATTTATTTTAAACATTACCTGTAGGCCTGTAAAACTGTAATTTCCCAGATAGTTTGCATTGCTAGGGAATGTCTTTATTCATGCGGCTAGGTAGCAGATCACATTCTGCTAACCGCATGACGATGCACTTCAGTGATTGCAGGGATCTTTTCAGGATTGATCCTTACTGTGACAGTATTGTACCTTACCAAAATTTGTTTTGCTACTACTTTCATCCTAGAAATCAATGAAAATATGGCTTATCAGTGATCTCAGTTATTTTCCATGGTCATTTACACATTTCTTGGAATTTTTCCACCCATTAAAAGCTGATGGAGACAAAGCACAGGTTCTCTTCTGTGAAATGCTCAGAGACATAGCAAAACACAGGCCATTTGATGGAGCATAAATCAACCACTCCATCTACATTCCCCTTTACCCATTTTTCAAAATGAGAGGTATTTTATAAATAGCAGCTCTTGCCACTGTATGCCCCAGTGATGTTGAAAAATCACCCTCATTCCCGTCATCTAGATTTGCTTTTTTTTTAACAACAACAACAACAAAAAAGCAGTCAACTGTATCATCACTATATATTTGCATTTGCAAATCTCTTTTTCAAAGAGATACTCTAAACAGGTCTATCAGCACAGTCAGTATAGCATTAATACTTTTTTTTTACTTTTATCCTGCCTGCTAGTTATGTTTTTAATAAATATTTCATTGTTTCCTAAAGATGCCCTGAATGAAGCAAACGTCAAAAAAGTAACACAGAGGGAAAAGAAAAGCATGGTTGTATGCAGATGAGATGGAGAAAGGAGTTAAAAACCAAAGAGGCAAATAAATAGATTCAGAAGGGGGCAAATATGGAGAAACACCTAACATCGTATTTGGAAGCCAATTGTCAAATGTAGGGAAAAAAAAGGTGGCGGGGGGAGGAGAGGGGGAAGAGGGGGCATTTTCTGCCAGGCTCATAGAGGACTGGAAGAAGAGACTTGCAAGCACAAGTCTATGCTTGGTATTTCCTGTAGCTGGCTTAGGGTACTCGCTTCCAAGCTTCCTAGCTTTTACAGACCTCATTCCTGCTAAGCCTACCTCAAATCGTGAATTAGGCCAGCTGAGGGTATTTTAGCTAATAGGCCCAACCCTGGCCGCCTCTGTGTGTCCAGTCCTGTGGAGGAAATGACCCACACCTCCGGCCTGCACCGCAACGCAAAGCTAACAGCTCTTCCACAGCAAGGCAGTTCTCATGCTTAAGTTACTTGCTCTGTTGCTTTTAAAGAAATTTTGCAGTTTAAGGACTTTAATGCACTTATCTTTTTCCTTTGTTTTATTTTTCTCTTGTAATTTTTTCCCTCTCTACTCCTATCCCTGGCATGCTATTGATCTAATAATGAAAAACTAAGACATGGGAAAGTACTGGCCATTTACAATGCCAATGCAAATCAACCAGCAGGCTTTCACAAGGCTCTTGAAGCTCCTCCATGCCTATAGGCTTGTTCCTTCTCACTTATGTACACACCACACGTAACATCATCGAAGCTCATGGGATTGCAGCAGCGTTAAGCAAGGGTGAAAGAAAAACAGATCAGCTGTTCACCTAGCAGGTGCTGCGGGCTGAATTCACTTCTAAATCATACGACACATGGATGACTCCCCCTGAACATAGATGTGTGTGCAACTTTGTGTGACCGTGCCAGCACACACACATGCATTTTATAGCTGTGGGCAGATCCTACAGGCTATCCGGATGTTATCAGCCCAGGTTAAGTACCAGAAGATACTGATGCAGTTCAAAGTTTCTGCCCTGCGGGTAATCAATATCTTAAATCCAAAACATCCTGGCAGAATTTGTAAAGAAGTCAGTGGAAAAGTGAACTAGATTAGCTCATTATTATTATTTTTACATCCCTTTTATTCTTGCAGAGCTTCTGCTTGATAACATTAGTTTGAAGAAACAAGGGTCCTCCTTTGACTTTAATGGCATTTGGAGGTCACTTCTTTGTAGTCATGGTTATCTGAGCATAGAGGCTGAACCAATCACTCCCATTTGGCACTGGGATGAATTTCTTGTCATTACTTTCTCACGTAACTCAGGGTGGAGAACCTGGGCAAGCTGCTTTTCCTTCTTGTACAGAATGGGGACCATCACAAAAATTAAAACAAGATTGGTCTCTCAGCTCAGTGGGTCTCCCAGAAGCTTTTCCTGCAGCTCCTAAAAGGTTACACTTAAATATAATGAATGGAAGTCACAAAATGAAGTTGTAAAGGAAACTAAATATCCAGAAATATAGCGTAGTCAGAGTAATGTTTTAGAAATACACAACTTTGCATAGGGGAAATATGTTCCATCTCTACTAACTGATGTGAATGTTGACATGTTACAGCTCACAATTAAATTGTATTGCTTCTCAGTCCCTGATGCATTGAGTGAATGGTATGTGGCTACATGAGCCTACTGTAAATCTATTTCTGACACTGATGCCTCTTATATATATGGCTTTTCTGCTTGGCTACTCTTGTCTCAGGTGACGATTTGTCTGAAATTTTTATAGAATTGTGATGTCCTTTACTATTTATGTATGCTATTCGTATACTTTACATACCAAGCTAACCAAGTGTCTCTGTAGATTTCAAGCTCAGCTTACAGGAAAGTACTTCCAGGGCTAGGTCAATGATTTGTAAAAACATATTTTGTTCACTAAACCTCACTAGTCTAATGGGTTGTTAGATGAACTGAAAATTACTTGAATGTACTTGTTATTGAAAAGATACACAGTTACTCAGGGAATGGTTTTGAATCTGCAGCTCATTGCCTTTTTAACTGCATAAAGTATAGAAATCATCTGGTAGTCTTGCTGTTGTCTGGTTGGATGATTTATGCCACGAAGCAACAGAAAACATACTGGGAATTCAGAATTTTACAACACAGTATTTGTGCTTTGTTCATTAGTTATATATTAGTAAAGTCCTGTGCTGCGTTTCTGTGTCCTGTGTATGTAATCAAAGAACCTGCATTTAAAAGAGGAGCAGAGACATTTGGTGCATCTGACATCTCCGTGGCACTAGTATTTACAACCTGGTTCCTGGTGCCCAAACTCCACTGAAAAACTGCTCTGTACACCTAATCTGTGTTAGCAGGCAAGCGCAGAACCACTTAAATCTTGAGGGCTGCAGCTACTGCGATGACTAATTCATACCTTAGTCTCCCAGGCTTTTACTTATTATGTATTTCTTCAACTACCTTTCCCAAAAGATTTGATCTAGAAAGCAAGCCCTGAAACTTCTCAGTCAACACAAAATGAAAACAAGGCTCAGTATTGTTCCCACTAAAACCAAGCACCTGAGATACTCAACAAGAAACACATTTTTCTGGAAAGGCCTTCTTTTGAAGCAGAGAAAACATGTGCATCTGAGTCTCACATCACAGCCCAACCACTGTGCTCCTGGGCTCTTGCTACTTATTTTATTTATTTATTTGAAGTGCAAAAAGGGAGATTTGATCTGTCTTATTTTTAACTCCATAAGAGTTTGTGGCTACAAGCACAGATATAAATACCTGCCACTATCGTGTATGTGTTAGACCGGTATTTATATTTCCTCAGCATTTCCTACTGGTTATTTTTTTTTCTGCTCAGCATGGATGCTTACGTGAAACACATTTTTAGTGTCTCCCTAGTGAATTGCAAAAGGGGAACTTATCTGATCACCTAAAACATAGATGCTACAACATTTAAGTACCACTAATCTGCGTGGAAGTTGACGAACATGCTAATTCGGAATAATTATAATGAGAATAGAGGGTGTTTAGCACCTTTTTGATAACCACCACTTTACTATACTAAATGTAAGTTATGAATTTAAAACATTATAATTAGCATAACACTCGAAGTTCAAACAGCAAATTGAAATTCTTAGAGAAACAAAGTTACTAGGAAGACACCAGGTCTTTTATTAAACCTGCTAATACACTTGGAATAAAAGGCTCTCTTTTGGCTTGGCGCTTAGAAGTTTACCTTTTTTTTTTTTTTCCCCAAGTTTACTGAAAGGTAGCATATTACTGCTTCAAGAAAACCTTGTCTTACTTTTATCCTTGCCATCCTAGCTAGAACAACACTTAGCATTTAATAGGTTTTCATGCCAGTAAATCTAAAGCACTCAAAGGTACCTGGAAACAGAGTATGAAAGGGCCATTAACAACAGTCAAATTGACATTCATTTTTGAATGAATATTCATGGCTATTTTTTCTTTTATTTGCCCAGCTGCATTTAGAACATAGATTAATTTGCAAATAAGACCTGGGTCAGCTGCAATGGGCCGTGTTTTACACAAGAGATACAAAGACCTAGAGCTGGCTTGATAGGGAGGCTTAAAGACAGGGAGCTTCACATTATTCTCAATAGCTGGTTTAGAGCTGACCGTTTTCACCCCACACTGAGCAGCTTGCCCCTTGGTTGAAGGTGTTTAATGCCATAGATGAAGGAAACTCACCCAAGTGTTTGCAGCACTTTTTCTATTACAAGGCTTTCTGCTCAGATACTTATACTCTAATAGTATTCAGATGTGTCGGAACTACAAAGATTTTGCTATGAAGAAAGCAGGAGACTGTTACAGTAGAGTGCAAAATAGTGTTAGACACCTGCTCAGCAACACTAAAGACAAAATACGAAAAAAATACGAAAAAAAGAAATGTTAGTATTGACATTATAGAGCTAGTGAAAAAAATATATTAAGTATTTTTTACACACACACACACACACACACACACACAAAATACACATTACAAGTTTTCCTTGTGCTTCTTTGCCAAATAAGAAAGAGACCACTAAGCCATATATCCTTACAGTCTATTTTGTTAAGTTGTAAGTATATCTGTATCCTTTGCCACAACCCTGTGCATTCAATTCATCTTTGGAAAGTGCAATACAAATTTGAAAGATTAAATCTTTCATATGATTGTTCTCCCAAGTAGCTTTTATTTTTGTCACCCCTTTCATTCCTTCTACGTAAGGTTTCTTTGTAGATTTGTACTCATTATATTTTGGCTGATGTTATTTAAAGATGTGAGCTGCTAGCATTTATTTCTTTAATACTTCATAAGAGATAAAACTGGTTATTAATAAACAAGAAGTATTAAGACATATTTTTTTTTATCTGAGGATTACAGTGCACTTAGAGCATACTTTTTATTTTTTCAGAGAAATGTCCCTCCAAAAGAGAAATTTCCTCAGGGAAAAACAAACAAACAAAAATATTAAATATGCTTCCATATGTGTGATTTTAATGACCTGCTCACAGTTGCTTCTGTTACAGAGAGCTGGCTGTCACTTCACCAGCTCCAAAGCCCTGGAAAAGGGACAGGTAGGAGGAAGCATCCCTTAAAATCTACACAGCAAGCTGCCTTTCATCCCTTGCAGTCAGATGGCCTCCTGGGCAGCACTGGGTTTTATTCATTATCCCCTCTCCTTTCCATGTGCCAGGTGAGAGTGGTAGGTCCATCAGGGCTCTAACAATACAGGTGGGAAAGGTCATCACAGAAAATTCACTAGATTGCTGAATTTGGCCTTGCAGGGTGTCAGCGGCTGCCTCCATAGTGGTGCTCAGGGGGTCTCAGAGAACCGCACAAGTCTCTTGGAGCCAGCATAGTTTAACACCACGCCGAGAACAGGTCACTGCATAACCCCACAGCATCTCTACCCTCTGCTTGTGCATGCTGTTCTTAGAAACTCTTGGCATTAAAGCATTTACACTCCTTTTGATAAAACATTTACTGCTTTGTTTGGTAACATCTGAGCACCGTAAAATCCTTTTTAAATTTGTTTCCCAGTGATTGAGGGGAAAGGTCTTAGACTGTTGTGCAGATAGAAAAGGGAGCCAGGAAGGACTGGATTCACAAAGGAAGTTTGTTGTACTATTACAGTGTCTTCTGTTGTGTATCTCCATCAGCGCTAGCAGGAGAAATGTATCTGAATCAGAGCTGTGCAAATTAAACTCTCAAAAGATCTTCAAGCACCTGTGGCATTAGGTAGCAACTGTGAAGTATGACAACTTTATTTTGCATTAGGTTGCCCAAATGATGATGAGGATCCTCAGTTTTTGTGAAGGTAAGCCAAAATGACTTGGCTAATGTCACCTACAGCTGGGAAATGTGACTCAGGACCAGCTGAGGCTGACCAACCCTTAATAACATTCTTCCTCACAAGAATCAAACATACGCTTTTAAAACATATATTTCTGCATATTGTAGCTAAGTAGCCTGTCATTTTTATTTGAGTTCATGTTATATCTATTTCTAAAATACTTTGTTTATGTCCATATAAATCTATATGAAAAAGCTTGTTTTATGTTCAAAACAGACAAACACTAAAAGCTAATATTATATGTCACTCATTTTTCTATTTCATACATACACTATTCAGGAGACAGATTTCTGTCTAGACTCAAGAAACATCTGACCATTTTCAAAACCAGCAGTACAATAGAGTGCTATGTGCTTGATGTAAACTGCACTGATATTCACTCTTTTACAGCAGTGATAATTTTGTTTTTCCATGTGTAATTTGGCTCATTCATAATCCTGCAAAGATCAAAGAACAATTTTTTCAGTCCATCTGGAAATTTCAACTTACAACAATGATTCCAGGATTTCAGTAAAAGCAGCTTATTTGGAGGCCTTTGAAGGTGCAGACAGTACTTTAGACACATTTATTCTAAAGTCCTCTTATGAAAGACAAGCAAGTTGCAGTGTGGAAGATTGCACTGTCTGAATCAACTAAAAAAAGCCCATGATTATTTCCCTACATTCTATTATTACCCACTCCTAAGCACATCCTGGAATAAGAAGTGACAGTGATCTCTCTCTTTTGTTCTCTCTTTCTTTTCCTTCTGCTGGACAAGGAAATGACCTTGACCTTCAGTCCTGCTGAATTTCCAGAAGCGTCTAAAAGAGTTTTGGAAGATCACGGTCTCTTAGAAGGTGCCAGCCCATCTATTAAAAATGTGTATTTTTAAGTGCATTTTAAATGTCTCTTTAAGGTACATCCAGGAGAGAAAAATATTGCAGCAGATCAAATCACAGTGCTACTAAGTGCCATTGAGAAATTGCATAGATTACCTGCTCTGCCCTATGGTAGAATCAGCTCTTCATCACTGACAAATATTTGCCCAAACTATTCTTAGTCATCTCTTATACTTTCTAATTTATGAATTCCTTCTGAATCCTCCTTGATGCAGTTTAAATCTATTCATTCTTATACTATGTACTTTGGATATGGAAACCAAATTACTCCTCCTTCTTTTACAGTAACTTTTTATTAAATAATTGAGTATTTTTATTAAGTAATCGAGTCCTGTCCTACTATTTTCTCAAAGCTGACCTACCACAATTCACAAAATCCTTCCACTTAGATTTTGTTTTCTAGATCTCTGATCATTTACACTGCTTTCCTGTGGACTTTTCCCATCTAATTTATATAAATTCTTAAAAGAAATTATGAAATTATTAAGAATTTCCTAAAATGTCTTAAAATGTCCTATTCTTCCTTTTAACTTGCTTTTATTAAATTTTATCATATTTTTCACACTGTTTCTCTAATTTGTCAGGATCATTTTCCAATTTGACCTTTTAATTCTGCCCTTTACTTTGCAGTTGATATATCAGTTTAGGAACATCTACCTAGCTCTGATAAACACAATATCTATGCTGAACTTTTTAATGAATAGTACTGACTTTTGCCAAAGTCCATTTTATATTTCTCTCTTCAACTTGACAGACACCTACACTTTCTGAGTTATCTTCCACTTAGTCTTGAATCTATGCTATAGTACTTTCATCCAAAATGGCTTTCTCTTGCCATGTGGAACGCTACCAAGAGTCTTAATAAAATTGAATAGAAATATTTACTTTCTCTGATCTATTCACCAGACTTTTTGATCTGAAAATGACATTCATCTGACATCATTCTTCTCAGTGTTGGCTATTCACCTTTCATAATAGTCAAGTGTTTATAGGTAGGGTAAGTAATTTGGTCCAGTACTTTTCTAGGAGTTCAACCTGACCATGTCCCTTCATTTTCCCCATTTTTAAGGGAGGGAGCTATATTTGAACTTTCCAAGGACTCTTCTTTCTTCCAAGAGTTCATAGAAATCATTCTGAGAGGAAGCCACAGTTTATGTTCCTAGAGAATACTGAATTATTTAAATTCAGTGAGGTTACAAACTAGCTACCAGACTGTTCACCTGCTTGATGCAATTGTCTTGCTCTGAAGACTATCCCCAAAGTCAAAGCAAATACTCAGGCTGCCAGAGTGCTGTACAAGCAGAACACCTACAAGGATCAGCATGGACATTTAACCTATCCCCTCAACTACTCTGCACTGAACATGAGATCAATCTCTAAATTACAAGAGCTGACATGATCATCAATGACCAAATCCTTATAAAGCACAATGAATGCAGAGAAATAAAAAGCCACATCAGACAGAATCATGGCATTTTGACAATTATTTTTCAATTTTGCTAATTTGTAGTTGTGTTGTTAGCTTGTAGTGTAAAAGGAAGGAATTGGGCCTGGTTGACTGGATTTTTCACTAGCTGATACAGTTGAGGCAGATGTAGAAATAGTAAATTTAATGATGTACCTTTTACACGTGAGGAAATAAATAATTTTTGACCATTGAGTAGTAAAGGAATGAAGATTAAGGAAGTGTCTTTTTTTTTTTGCACTAGAATATATCTAAACTGCATGATGAGGCTATTTCAGCAATAGGTAATGAGACTGTTTTGACAGGTGATAACATATTTGAACAGTTCTGATGTGTTTGTTTGACAGGACTTGTAAGGGTACTGTCACCTTAATGATGTTAATGTGAGAGTGGTGTCAGTAGAAACAAACTGAAGCATAACTAGTGCAATAAGTTGCCCCAAGGATATCATTCCTATATGATCATGGAAAGGTTTAAATTAATATCCTGATAGGACAGAAATGCATTTCTGAAACTTTTCCAAGACCTTTGATACTTTTTGGTCATCTTGTACTCTTAGAGATAAATTTCACTTTAAATTTGGGTATTTATTAACACCAGCAACAACAACAACAACAAAAGATTAACAAAACTGAATGAAGTAATCAGAAGTGATGTGTGGGATAAATTTGAAATTTAAAATATCCTGCTGTGGATAGGATTGTTTAACACCTCAAATCATCTCATGTATGGTTTGTATGTCAAAACTGTTTTAGAGTAATGAATTAGTATTAGCTGTAATCTTATGTAACCTATGCAGAGGATCCTACAATAATATTCACTCTAAAGGAGCTATAATTCCCAGTTTCCTAGTGAACAACAAAGGAGACATACAGATGATAAAGAAAATTCAAAGAAATTAAGTTTAAACAAAGCAGAAGAAAAACAGAGAAATCAGGTAACATCACCCTGGTCTTAGGAGAACACTCCATCTTTGTAAACAGTTAATATCTGGTGAGGAAAAGTAGAAAGATAAAAGCAGACTCTTGCATATTGTATTTATAACAATATATGTGAAACTGAACTGCTGCTTCCTTGCTGGTACATAAGATTAGACATTAGGGGCCAAACCAAAGCCCATGTAACCCACTATCCTGTCACCAGACAGTGTCCAAAGGCAACATCTAAGAAAAAAAAAAAAAAAAGGACAGCACAGATATATGCTTCTTCTCCAGATTTATAATATAATTTTTGAGATGAAGGAACCAGACCTACAAACTAGTGTTGTGCTATCAACAACCAGAGATGAGGTAACCAACTTTTTAAATTAAAACCTGCTAATGTTGCTTCTAACTAGAGTCAATCTACTAATCAGGTTTCTTGTTTCATAAAAGAGAATTATAACACTGCAGTTGAGGAGGACATGGTTCAACAATTATTGTACAGTGATGTAAGCATACAAAAGCTGAAGTTATAACTTCATTACAATGTGAATCGTTGAACTAGAAGTATTCCTAAAAAATATTGAATCATTTAACCTATGCCATGAAGTTTAAGATGTTCTGTATCCCTGCAAAAGAATGAAGTATATGGCGGTGCTACATGGACATTCCAATTTTGAGCGTCATTCTTTATTTCACAAACACACAATTATTTATATATAAAAGAGATGAATAATGGAAAATACTGATTATCTGAGGAACTATCCTTAGGTCCGCACTATTGATTTCCCATGACACCTACAAGCTTCTAGCTACAATAGTCAAGCAAAGCAATGAAATTAATGAGGACGGAAGACAGAGATATCTTTCTTGAACTCATTCCAGAATACCATTTGATTTATTAGACAAAAAAATCACCTCACATCTTGGGAACTTTCATCTCAGGGAAGATTCCCCAAACAATGCCATGTACCCGAAGCCTGCTTACACAAATGCAGTCATTTTTCCGATGGGAAAGAGATTCTGATATATTATTTTTTTCCCTTTTAAAATAATTTGGATTTCTTCAGAAACTCTGCATTCACAGCATCCTGGCACCCATATAAATAATAAGACAGACACTAAAACCTTCCAGGATAGATTTAGACAGAATTGTGGAGGAATGGTTTTCATTAGGGAAGAAAAATAAATGAAGGGCAGAGAACATGGAAAGGTAAGAGACAGGAAAATCCAGTGCGATTTATATTACAGAACCATCCTGAACTTTTAAAGTGTAGTTATTTTTTCCGTTATAAGTTCAGTAAGGAGGAATAACTGGAATTTTGAATTGCTTTGACATGGCCTCTCATGCCATATACAGTTTGGGTCTTGAAAAATTATTTCCTCTCTTCCTATGGTTTTATTGCTTTGGTCACTTAAATAGCATAGAATTTAGTTTTATTTCAGCCTTTGTAAAGCTGTCTTCCTATCAGAAGGTCTGATTATTCTAGTGAATAGGCCTAGACATTTTTTATTCCTAGATACCAATGGACAGAATAATGATGAATGAAAAATGCTAACTCCTCCTTTTACCAAAGGAATTCTTGAACAACTTTTTATTTTCATAGAATCATAGAATAGAATCACAGAATGCTTAAGGTTGGAAGGCACCTCTAGAGGTCATCTAGTCCAACCCCCCTGCACATGCAGGGTCACCTAGAGCACGTGGCACAGGACTGCGTCCAAGCGGGTTTTGAAGATCTCCAGAGGGGGAGACTCCACAACCTCTCTGGGCAGCCTGTTCCAGTGCTCTGTCACCCTCACTGGTAAGAAATTTTTCCTTAATTTCCTGTGGAACTTCTGGTGCTTCGGTTTGTGGCCATTACCTCTAGTTCTGTCGGTGGCCACCAGTGAAAAGAGACCAGCATTCTCCTCACCATTCTCCTCACTGCCTCCCTTAAGGTATTTATAGACACTGATTAGATCCCCTCTCAGCCTTCTCTTCTCCAGGCTGAACAGGCCCAGCTCTCTCAGTCTCTCCTCATAGGGCAGATGTTCCAGGCCCCTGATGATCCTTGTAGCCCTGCGCTGGACTCTCTCCAGCAGCTCCACATCCCTCTTGTACTGTGGAGCCCAGAACTGGACACAATACTCCAGATGTGGCCTCACCAGGGCTGAGTAGAGGGGCAGGATCACCTCCCTCGACCTGCTGGAGATGCTCTTCTTAACACACCCCAGGATCCCATTGGCCTTCTTGGCCACGAGGGCACACTGCTGCCTCATGGGCAACTTGTCGTCCACCACGACACCCAGGTCCCCCTCCACAGAGCTGCTCTCCAGAAGGTCAGTCCCCAGCCTGTACTGGTGTCTGGGGTTATTCCTCCCCAGGTGCAGAACCTTGCACTTGGCCTTGTTGAATTGCATGAGATTTTTCACCGCCCAGTTGTCCAGTCTGTCCAGGTCCCTCTGGATGGCAGCGCAGCCCTCTGGGGTATCAGCTACTCCTCCCAGTTTGGTATCATCAGCAAACTTGCTGAGGGAGCACTCTGTGCCTTCATCCAGGTCATTGATGAATAAATTGAACAGGCCAGGACCAAGGACTGACCCCTGGGGGACCCCGCTAGCGACAGGCCTCCAACTAGACTCTGCACCGCTGATCACCACCCTCTGAGCTCTGCCATCCAGCCAGTTCCTAATCCACCTCACTGTGCACTCATCTGTCCCACACTTCCGGAGCTTGCCCAGGAGAATGTTGTGAGGGACGGTGTCAAAAGCCTTGGTGAAGTCGAGATAGACGACATCCACTGCTCTCCCCTCCTCTATCCAGACGGTCATTTCATCATAGAAGGCTATCAGGTTAGTCAGGCAAGATTTCCCCTTGGTGAATCCATGCTGACTACTCTTGAGCACCTTCTTGTCCTCCATGTGCCTGGAGACAACAGCCAGTATGAGCCATCCCATCACTTTTCTGGGGATGGAGGTGAGGCTGACTGGCCTGTAGTTGCCTGGGTCCTCCTTCTTGCCTTCTTTTTTGAAGACTGGCGTGACAAGTCTTTTCCTTTGAAATACATTTTTGTAATGTTTAATCTGCATCAATAGCAACCGTATCTTTTTTCCCAACACGTGTATGCATACCACTGTAGATGTTTGTTCTAAATCAAAAAAAATAATAAAAAAAAAAATCACATTTTATTTTCCTGATGGGAAAAACTGCTTTGGTTACAGTCTTGGCCACATCAGTTTGTCTTTTCTAGAGAGAAGAGAGGAGAGAAGAGGGAGAGGGAGAGGGAGAGGGAGAGGGAGAGGGAGAGGGAGAGGGAGAGGGAGAGGGAGAGGGAGAGGGAGAGGGAGAGGGGAAAGGGGAGGGGGAAATTCATTTTCTCAGGTTTTTAATAACTGACTGGCTTCAGCAGAACTACTAACATGTACCTAGTGAGGCCAGCAAAAGAGGAATTACTAACGTGCACACCTGAAGACCGGAGCACAGCTGAAAGAAGCACAAAGGGCTGAGAGAAGCTACAAAGACATGGTGAAATAGCTCATGGTCTAGTAATCGTAGACTTTACAACCCTAGTTTCTTATTTCCAAGTTTAGTTTTGAAAAGATCATATACATAAAAAATGTAGCAACTAAGTTAGCACAATCAGTGCTAATTAGGGTAACACTGATTACAGCTATCTATCTACAGCAGTGGCTCTGAAAGATAATAAACTACATGGTCAGAAGATATATAGATATGGCTTTACTGGCTCAATGTTAATTTGTAGCAATGGAAGACTGGACAACAATAGAACTGATGTTTAATTCGCTGACAAGCTTGCAGCTATCATGTTTTAACTGATTTTGATTTGTAGGGTTGAATTTTAGGAAAATATTAATGTAAGCTACCCTTGCAAAACATGTCTACTCAGGCAAATTTGGGCCCAACAGAAATAAATGACTGCCTGTTCAGTGCTGCAGACTTTATTCATCATATTCTCTTAGGGGGGCATATTTACTTAGGGCCATTTTGAGAGCAACTGTTTTATCATCATCTCACATAAAATTAGGATTTTTGAAAACAGCTACATCTTCAGATATGGATTCTCTGCAAAGCAGGGATATCATTTCACTTTGATCATGTGTCTGTATTTGAAAAATGTACATAAATATATCTATGGATATTAATTGATTTTATAATTAAAAGTCAGATGAAAATAATTCTGGAACAGATATGAATGTCAAAGTTATTGATTTGTTTGTGTCCATTTGAAATCTCAGATCACTTAAGCTGAGTCAGACAAGTTGGTTTGACTTAACAGTAAGTTAAAAATTAACATTACTAATTTTGGGGGGTATTTAAGAGCAAAATATTTGGAGTTTTTAAAACTTCAATTCAAAGCTTCTTAGAACTTTACTGTTTTGTTTTACAGTTTTTCGACCAATTGGTATAGCAATCAAAAAAGTTCCTGAATCTTTTTTAGACAAAAATTACAGAAATATTTTAAATAAGATTCTCTTCTCAGTTTTCTTTTTTTTCTATAAAATACATTTGGTTAATTTATTCTTAAAATTCAACCAGTATAACAAACAATGAGACATTTTGCTAAGCCAAATCAGTACTACAACAAAGGTCTATCTGTAGAAGCTACAATATACTCCATGTAGATCCTGTATGTGTCACCACTTTCCATTTTGTAGTCACTTTTCTACAATAATAATTTGTCTCTTTCTCAAAATATTATATACTAGATGATATTATATTTCTAACAGCAGCACTGATTATTTTGGTAGCTTAGGTCCTGTTGAGAGAAACAGTACACTCGTGTTAAACTAACCACACAACATTCTGCTGAATGCTATCATCATAAAATGCTCAGCACTTCAAGATCCATAATAATTCACAAGCCAGAGAGCCAATTAGGAAAATAACTATACTGGAAACAGAAAATGGTTATAATGGGTGACGAAAGTAGAAGCTTCATAGAGATCAAGAGAAGGCTGAAACATGGCTGTGTAATATCACTGACTTTATTCAGCATATGCTGTGACAGTTTAATTAAATTAATCAAAGAAACAAAAGAAGATACTGAGATGAATAGAAAATGGACTATCAGTATTTGTTATGCAGATGATACAGGGTTACCGGCTGATCTGCTGACAAAATAAATCAGTGTACATTTGCATAAAGTAAGAATATGATTTGGAGCTGCAGATAAGCCTGCCCAAAACATTGTGCTACACAGATAATTGTGGTAAAACATGCAATAACTGAATAACTGAAGGGCCAAACTATTCAAATTAGGGAATTATTCTTGAGAGGTAAAGCAGAAAAGGATTTACAGTTGTAATAGTAATCAGCATATCATACAGAAAGTAAATGTAAACTTGGAAGTGCTATCTGCTTCTTCTTGATGTCACTTAGAACATTTGGGAATGAAATATGGTACAAACTTTGAAATTCTAAGATTATAAGTTTACTTTTATACCAATATAAAGTTGAGACCATTCGAAGTTTTCAAAGGAAACCCAGAAATATTCCAAAATAGCTAATTTGATCAATCAAATACTCTATGAGAATTTGTTTTAGAAGTCAATAGGCTACACAAACAAATATCCTAGATGGTTGTGGCAGAATTGGAAGCGAAAGGCATCTGAAATTCTGGCTCCCTTCAGAAGTTTGAAGGATTCTATCCTCTAAACCAACTCATGGTTTCTTTGAAGACTCTTACGTTGACATGTTTGCCTAAATATGTTCCTATGCATATTTTGAACATGACGGAGTGTCATGACAGAATGTCACAAAATGTTAATGGCAGTGATCAACTTTAAGCTCCTTCTGAATAGAAAGGGCAAACAACTTGCAAATTGTTAGTCTGTCTAGATGCCTGATAACTAACTAAACTATACCTGGAAGCACTTCAATTTCTCCTAAGGGAGGAGTAATAACACTTGGAGATAATAATTATAACAAGATTTCACTCTTCGCGAGGCAGGAGCTGAGCTGTCATAAAAACAAGGGACTACACAAAGACTACTAATCCCACTGCAACATTGGAAACACTGAGCTAAATGAAGGAGGACCAGTCTAACTTCTCGTCTAGATGAACATAACAGGTACCAAGAGTTATGCAGATACTCTCTTTAAGCTCTGTCTAATGCTCTATAGTTGCTGTAGACACCAGTATTTTCTAATCCATCTCTACTGCAACAACAGTAAGAATTAAACATATTTAATATTCCACAAAAGAACTAAGCACTAGGCATATTATGAATTTTGTTCTGGAGATTGTTTTTTAGCATAGCAAAGTACCTGTTCTCAATTATTCTCAATTTTGTTTACTTTAAAAAAAATCACATTTATTTAAGAACAAAACCATATGGTACACTAGAGAACCAATGAAATTAAATTACTTTCTGTTTTGAAAATGACTCTTAGGATTCTGCTGAGGAGATTGTTTGAATTTTATATGCACAACTGACTCTCGGAGAGGCACAAATGAATTGCAAATGCACTTAGAAAGGCAATGCATAAATATAGATAATGTTACAGTGGAAAAGGGCAGTTTGCACTCTTACTTGCAAGTATGCTTATAAACTAAGTTGCTCAATTTTGTTTTCTTGGTATATGGTTTCTTGTTACTTGATTGCTTGCAAAGAGACCCAAATTGATCTGACACTGGAAAGATCAGGAAATTGTTGAAAGCTTTCATTACTGAGACTTTGAGCACTAGTCCTAATAGAAGCCTTCCTTTTCAAGCTATGTGCCCAAGTTAGCCTCCTCATGCTTAGCTCATACATGATATTTCTTGTTATAAATTTACACAGGAGAAACAGGTATTCAATCTTTCCCAGACACACTCTTCTGGGAAGAGGTCCCAGGTATGCATTTCCATCTCCACCACACATTCTTTCCCTTTTCATACTGCTTCAGAAGAATACAGTGGTTGACTATGATCGATATTTTGATGTTTTTCTGTCAGGGTAGGTTATTTCCTTCACTAACAATGTAATATCATGGTGTAGTAACCACAGCATGTTTTCTGTAAACATTCCTTCCAGTTCAAAAGCAAAGTTCAATTTGGCTGTATTTACAACCTTTTTGTATTCACTAGCTATGAATGTTGAAATGCCTGAGACCTAACAGCATAAATACCCATAAAAAGAAATTGTTAAGCTTGACTGCTTGAGGATTCACTTACAATGAATTCAATATTGTATATTTGATTGTAAAATTGACAGATTTGCAATTCATGCTGTGCTGATGAGTAATGCATAGAAATCCAATCAGAGGACAGATAAAATGACCTATGACATGTCAGGCTCACCCTTTCTACATGAATTATTAATTGCAATGAATGGTCTGCAGCACAAGAATTATTATCTGAAGAAATATGTGCATAATTTGCTGGTCTGAATGATTTTCAGTCTCTGCATGACCCATATGCAAACAGAAAAGTTAAAAATAAACTATTTCTGCTGTTGCTGTCAGGTGGACACTGGAGCACTTGACCTTACCTCCTCTGACTCAAGTAGTGCTCTACTAGCTGGGTGCTGGGTGAAGGTCCAGCCAGAGTGTAACACAGGTGGACTGAGCAGGTGAGCTACATCTAAGCCAGTGTAGCTGCTGGCTGCTATAGTTTTAGAATTCTATAGTCCTGCGTTCTTCCCTGGTCCCACTTCCTTGAGCTGGCTCTGCTACTTATAGGGACAGAAATGTGGTATTACCTTTGGCTTCTGTGAAACCACAACCTGCATGATGATAGGAAAAAGTGACAAGAATAAGCCAGATTTACTGTCTGCTCATTTATATCTGCTCTTTGAAGGTTGTTAATGAAAAATTTGAGTGAGAACTCATAAATCGTCTTCAGACAGAGAGGACATCTTTTAATAAAGACTGTCATACCTTTCAGGAGGCTGATTTACAAGCATAAAACTGGTCCAGCCACAATGCTCCAAGGTTCAGTCCAAAGTTTAAGGAGCCAAAACTCTGATATGGTGCATCAGGTGACCAATCCCTTTACCTTGCATGCTGTGGCAATGGCACAGCGCCTTAGAAAACTAGAAAATAAAAATATGCAGACCATTTGATCCTTTTGACTTGCTTGTCAAAATCAAAGCTAAATTAGTTCCCCCTTCCCAAAGAAATTACCATGTTACATGGAGTCTGAAGGGTCTCTGGCATGTAGTGGTAACTACAGCTGCAACTTGCCGTATCCTTTTCAGTCCCATGACTTGATGGGATGACTCACTGCTGCAGCAAAGGAGGCACACCCAAAACCTGGATGCTTCATGAGCAATGATAAAGTGTGAGACAAAAGCCCACCAATATGGGAATGTGGTGCAGAAGTCAATGGCATCAGCTTCAGCATCAAGACTTGACAAATGTGGCAATCTTCTCCTGAACTTTTTTTTTTTCCAGTGAAAATGGACAATGGCTTCTGCTGGCAGATTTTATTGTAGTACCTTATTTTTCCTTAAAGTAAAATCTGTAAAGAAAATTCATTTCCCTATTTTACAAATTCTAGGAGCATGCTCAGAGAAACACATTGATTAGCACAAGTGAACCAGGAAGCTAATTGGACCAATTTCAACATAAAGCAGGAGAAAGAGCTTACTGTGATATGTCACAGCTCTGAAGGAGAATTGGTTTCCTGCATTGTGGAAGAGAAGGGAAAACAGAGGCAAATTTAGAAAGGTACATGAGAGCTTTAAAGAAGCAAAGACAGAGGTGGAATAGAACAAAAAGAAAGAAATGAATAACAGCATCAGAACTACCCTCAAGACAACTGCACATATGAAAAAGCAAGACTACTACATTACTGAACAGAAGTACATACATATTGTGCTCTGTGGCTCATGGACCAAGACTTGAGTATTCCAAGCAGCATTACTACTGCCTGTTAGACACTACAACACAAGTCTCCAGTCGCTCTGTCAAGACACGCAGAAATCAGAATAAGGCTGAGATTTTAAACATATTTATACAGAGGCAGTGATCAGATCAGGCACTTCTGATTTCTTCAGTCTCCTGGGTGTTTAGGAAAATAGATGGATTTATGACATCCTCCAAATATTCTGGAAAAGCATTTCCAGACAGAAGAGGACAGCATGTGAGTACAAACCTACATTTACCATGCAACTGTTTTGCACTAGGCCAGTTCAACAGCTTGTTGTGAAGTGCATACAGGATTTTCATTTTCACAGTTGCATGAAGCATTGTCAATTGTTATGCTTATAAAAATGTAGATTTCTGCATTCAAAAGACTGGACTGAACTTTGTCCTGCAAGGTGAAAAGGAGGGCTAAAAACAGGTCTGTAGAGGAGAACTGCAAAATTATTAACAACTGAAAACTGGATGAAGATGTGGAATTTAAGGAGTAACTCCTGATTAAAATCCAGTAGCTTGAGATAATACTACACACAAAATTTTACTGAGGGATGTGAAGTTCTGGGAACCCTTCATATCCTTGTGAACATCTGAAACAGTTTATATTTACCTTTAGAAAGAAAAGGTTATTATTTATTGTGGAAGAGGAACCTAACAAGGGAGAAAAAAAAAAGAGGCAGGGAGATAAAATAGCAATTAAGAGAGGCAGTGACCAGGGAAGAGGGTACAAGAAGATTAAAACAAAGAAATAATTTAATAAATGCTAGTTTAACAAATGCTAGATCTTCTTTAGGGAGACAGGTATATTCCCCGTGGGTTTTCTCCTCAAGCACTTTTTTAATGGACTGAAAGTGTAGAGTGTATTAATTCCCTCATAGCTGGTGTCTTCCTGACTTTTAAGACTGTTACAGGGGGTGACTGAAGTGAATCTGATGGGGTATATTTGGCTGTTCTTGGTGCTTGGGCTCCTAGAAAGTTGGCTTTGTAATCTGCTCACTCTCCTGCCAGAGAACCAGAGGGCAAACAGATGCATCTAGTGAGTGATCACAGCAGGACTGTAACATACCACAGTTAAATATTCAACCCATTGCAATATGCACTCAGTGAGCACACAAGGGGAAGTCTATATGGTCCTTTAAAGTAAAAACAAACAAACAAAATAACCTTCCTTAATATTATGAGGAAATAAAAAAATTTGAAATACTATTTGCAATCTATTTTCAAAAATAAGTTAAGCAACTGACTCCCATACTTCAATGGGTGCATTTTGCAGCAAATTCTGATAGATGAAGTGCTTCATATCTAAACTCACATTTATTACCAGGACTTTCTAGAAAAGAAGGATGATAAAATAGTGTGCAATGATTATAGTGAGTGATACTTTATAGTCACTGTTATTCACTGGAATGTTAGCAATTAATAAGAATTCTACCAAGTCAAATCTGTAATAGTATTCACAGAAACTTTATTTTAGTATCAGTTTAGTCTGTCTCAGAATTTTAATAAAAAGATCAGACATCCTTTTGCTAACCTTTGCTTCATCATTTCTTTTGCTGCTTTTTGTATATACAACCATTTGGTGATTCAGAACAGAAATGGTGGAAGTGACACTGTCCACTGTCTGTGTTTGATTATGGGAGAGTATATTGTATTATTTTTGCTTATTATTTTAGCTGTAGTATTTGTAACACATGATTTACGTCTGCAGCATATGTATATGGGGTAATTACTGTAACCCTTAATATGTTATTTTTAGCTCCATATTGATTCTATACTGCTCATAAGCCCTGAAACAAAAGATATTTGATGATCATTATACATGAATTAAATTGTCCAATAGATCATGCCTTTATGGGGTGACAGTGGTGCACTTAATAGCATGTCCTATTTTAAATGTACAGAATAATTAAGATAGATAGCTTTGGAACATTAGAAGTCAGCATCTTTCAGAACTGATGGAACACATCTTTGGCTCAATTCTTTATTATGTTAATGACAACCACTGAAGAAGAAGGAAAAAAACCCCAGATAACTCTGTTAGGTAGATATTTTAAAGTACTCAGACACCTAAATGTGCGTAATGGAGTCTAATAATATATTCTCAAAGTTCCTAGATGTATAGTTTCCATTTCTTCAGTAGCAGTTGGAATCTAGTTACTTTGGAAAATTTACTAGTCACTAACCTATATCAAACTAAGTGATATTTTAAAAAATGAATAGACCCTAATTTGCAGTTTCAAGTTACAGGACAGAATGTATGGAGCTGTTTTGATCAAACCACACTTTCAGTGCCTTTGTAAGACTGTGGCACTTGCCAATACCCTGCATAGGTGTTAAGGAGCTTAGCTTTGTGTGATTTCCTTCTGTTTGCACTTAGACGGTAACATTCACCTCTGCTGCAATTACAGAATCATAGGCAGCATTCCGTAAATCAGTTCTTCCAATTCTGTGTCATTTCTGTTTCTGCTGTCAGGATGATCCAATATGCTGTTATTTGCATATGTGAAAGATTTCAGACATCCCAGTAAATACTATTAGTTGCCTTCTAGGATTTGTCAAAAAGTAATAGGCACTAAAATCCCACTGACACCAGGACTGATGGGTGCTTAATTGCTGCAGAGGCCTCCAACATCTCACCAGGCTACTCTTCTGCCTTTGAATCTTTGACCCTGTCATTTGCATGAAGAAAGATGCCAGGCTTGATTCAGTTACTCATTCTTGATCTGAGAAATATAATGCTGGGAGACAGGTAATCCTGCTGAGATCAGACATTGCTTTTGCAGGGATGGATAGATCATATATGTCTCCTCAAACCTTCAGATACCCTTGTAAAACATGCTGTTGCATATTCTGGGCAACACTGTCTTTGGCAAATCAAGAGGGAGAGAGTAATTTGTGCAAAAAGCTCTTCATAAACCATTCTTATGCTATGTACTGAAGATTAATTTTACAAACACAAAATAGCAGTGAAAATGTGCTGGAACAGAGATTAATATACCAAAGGTAGCTATTTCTCTTTGCCTGAACTGCACCAGAAAGAAGACTGTAATACTAGTTAAAAATAAATTGCATGGTATATTTTCCAATAGTGAGAACTTGATCTAGCAACCTCAGGCATACCAAGAAATACTGGTGCTCTAATCCTTCAAGCCCTCCACTGCCTAGAAAACTTTTGCATGCTGTGGAGGGGGAAAAATTGTTTCATAGCTACATGTTGTAAGGTCAATTTTCATGCAGAGCTGAAAAGCCCTATTTCTTTCTAAAAACTAGAATTAAAAAGCTCACTAGTACTTGTGATTTGGAACAATCCACAGATAAATACGACCTGCATATGAGTCCCCCTTTACTTCTATTTTAGGTTGTATCTTTCTTCTGACTAGTTGTTTAATAAGAAATGGTGAAATGAAAAAGAGCTGGGGATTCTTCAGTGAAACAAAAGACCATGTACATGGGTACTGCTCTGTTATCCTGAACAGAATATTTCCCAGTGCTTCCTTGAACCAGGGAAAAATTCTTACACACTCTGTCTAGAGGAACCTCTGTGCAGCACTAACAGCACTAAACTTAACTAGAAAAGTTTATCTCATACAACGAACTCTACCAGTGTTATGCAGGACTGTAAATAATGAGTTATCTCTGAACAGATGATATAATTCTTAGTACTACCAATCACTACATATAGAGATGATAATCCCTACCTGCACTGAATCTGAATCTCCACTTTGCATTGCTTCTGCATGTTGCTACAGGGGTTCCTCTTGATGAGGTCGATGAATTCAAGTTCTACCAAGTTCTGGAGTCAGCTCTGAAAATGCTGCATCAGTAGAATCTATATTAAATTGAGTATCTCTTGAACAGACATAGATGTGACAAACAAACAGCCTCAGAAAGCTTGAAAGAAAGCCTTCAAGCATTAGTACCAGCCAAGAAATCACCATACCTTGAGACCCCGAGAAAAGTTAGAAATTAAATCTAGACTAATAGTTCATAAACAATAATTTATCTAATGAATAGAAATGAAATTTATTTTGCAAAACACCCAGGAAACATTTTCTGATTTTATCAAATATAATTTATTGCTTGATTTGATGAATTTATTTTCAGAATAAGTTATGAAATAATTTATGGTTGGCAGATTGCAAGCATAATTCACTGGAAGTATTTAATATTCAAAATTCAAGCAGTCTTTTAATTGGAAATTTAAGACTGGAGATGTTTCTGTTCTTTATTTGAATAGTGAATGCCTAGAATCCATTAGTCATGTAAATACTTGCACTTTTAAATTGTTTTCTTAATATATTTTTCAATATTTTCCTGAAATTTACTGGTCTATGCAAAACATCAGTTCCACAGAACTCAGTGTGCATACTACTTAAATAAAGCATGTTAAATTGGTGCCAACTATGACAGAAAGTCTATTTCTTTAGAACCTCAACAGTGTTCTCAGTGATTACATGTCTTATTTGTGATATTTTTCCAGCAGTTTCAACTACTCATTCTGCAAAAATGCTTATTAATATGCTTAAAAGGATAAGTGCAAAACCGTATAAAAAAAAAAACCCCAAAAACGCCACACAACCAGCAAATGGTACATGCCTCTGTATCCTGCCTTAAAAATGTGCCAAGGCCAGTACAAGAACACTACATTGGAGAAACAGCTAACATGCTGGGGGAAAAAAATGGGTTTCTGATAATTTATTTTTGTGCCTCCATAAGTGAAAAAACGCATAATGTAGCAGACTCTTGTTTTTGTTCTGGCACTAGCTGGCTTTGAAATTTGAATATCCCTGTCTTCCCACAGGCCACTATGCTGCCATTTAGCTGTACCTGCTCGTGTTGCAATACTGTTACTAGCCTTGACATTTACTCTATGATTTCCAGTTCCATCGCAGACTTTTCAGACCTTAACTTCATTAGTGATCCTTTATTTTCTAACCTAGCTTGTAGCAGTAAAAAGAGATGCACTAGAATGTACAATTCTTGTTTCTTAGGAATTCCTCCTAATCAGAGTGGTAACAGATCTGGATTGCTGTAGAGCAATACAGCAAAAAAATTGCTCTATTTTTTTTTCTGGCTAGAAGTTTCATCTGAGCACAATTTCAAGATTTTCTAGAAAGATAACTTTTGTACTTGCACAGCTGATAGATTTGATCCATATGTCACACTTACTAAGGCCCCCATATATCACCTGTAGACTGCATGCAAGCATCCTTTTAGCCAAGAAACCATGGATAGACAGATGGCAACCCTACTCATAACAAAGTACATTTCATTTGGAAAGTTATTTCTATCTTTGCATAGGAGGAAATTTCATCTCTAATGTCTGTTGATACAACAGATAAATTCCTGCTCCAAATATAGCAAAGCCTCAACGTACAGCAATTTCACATATTCTTTAATTGCCAGGTAAGTCTCATCTCATTTCAGCTGATACCATGGCAGGTTTCTGTCATGCGCCTGTACTCAAGGTTACAGCCAGAAATCCCCACCTAAGCATATTCCTCTGCAGTCAGTTTATACAAATCAACAGAAGGGAGCACATATAGTTTTCTTTTTTCACTCCTACACCAGACACAAATCACTTCAGACATTACTTTCACTGCTTTATTCTATGTACTGACTCTAATTGCTCCATTTTGCAAGCTTTTTAATTAAAAAACTCAGAGCTGAATAAAAATGTGGTGAGAATGTGTAATTTTGTTTTTAGTCCTGTAGGTATATTGTGACTTAATATTTTTATAGATTAGACTATTACCACCCTCCTTTGCATTTAGCTGACTAGCAATACTCTCAGTGCCTTTTAATACAGAACTCCTGGACACAGTGTTCTTCAATTACATTATCACATGCTAAGTGTTTTTTCTTACAAGACTCCTTTATATTCAAAGCAACTGATGAAAAATGATCCATGGCCTGCTATTCAGAGTTGTGTATGTTTTATTTAGTTTTTGTTACGCTTTTATGGTTCTAGGCCTTGTTTAGGGTAAACTACTATAAGCCTCTCATTGCAGAATCAAATATTTAAATATTGTCATGAACTTCTTTGCAGGTTATTTAATACTAACTGTGTACTTCACACACATTCATTGATCTTCACAAAACTTCTATGAGACAAATTGCATTATATTATCCTTATTTTTCTGATAGCAAGATGAGACAGAGAGATTAAAGGACAAAGTGCTAAGCCATTCTGAGGACCCAGTTGGAGATACAGGACCTGGTTTTACAGAGTACTTAGCATTTTAGAGCACTTACAAATTCAAAAGGAAGTTCAAAGCAAAATTATTGCTCAGCATCTCTGCAAATCAGACTCCAGGTCCTATGTCAAACACTCAGAAAATAAGGAACATGTACTTGCTCACCACCTTTGAAAACTGGGGTTTAAATGACTTGCCTATCTTCACACAACATGTGTGAGAGAAAAGCATAGAATCTGATCCTTCAAGATATCACGCGTCTTTTTGAGCTTAGTGAATAAAGGGTTATTTTTCAGATCTCGGGAAGGAAAATTTATAACATAGCTGTTTTTCGGATTAATCCAAATGAATTCTTGTGAACTTTCTGTGGAAAAGAAGGTTCAAGTTATAACACTGCATTTTATTTTAACTTTTTTTTCTTAAAAAAAGCTTTCATTTGATGTATTTTACAAAATAAAATCAAGGACACTATTTGAAAATGCCATAGCAAAACAACTAGACTTCTCTCACCTTGCTGAAGCACTGCATATTCTTGTAAGCTTATTCACATTCAACACTTTACATGTTCCCTAAAGACGAGATCATCCATTCTCTCTAAGTATCCTACCTCATTCACAGATATCTTTCCAGTTTTTAATAAATAAAGAAAATGAGTAATTCATCTCCTGAACAGCCAACCTATGTAACGAGAGCAGGTCCTATAGAAAAAGGTTTTCTTTGCAGTTCAGGGTTATATAATTCTCATGCATTTAAGTTGCAAGGCAACCTTCATTTTTCATTTCCTAATTTCACAAACTTGATCTAATATATATACCTATGTACAGGTTTTTAAAAAGTAAACTGACTTCTGTGTTGCACAGTATGTGACAGAAAACAAATGAAGGGTGAAAGGCAAAAATACCTTATGGTCTTGTCAAGCTAGTGGAGGGACTGTGCTTGGTGACTCATGCAGTCACCATTAATGCTTCACTCATCTCACCACCACTAACTTCCAGGCTCATTATCTTTACTTATCACTTATTCTGGTAAGACTTTGTCTGCAGTTTGAAGATCACTACTGCTTGATCGGAAAGCTATTGGGTAGGCTGACTACAGATGAGATTTGGTTTTTAGTTTGATGACATGATGAAATTTTTCATCCTTCAAAACCTACGGCAATGGAGTTTATGACCACTTTGTATTCTTTTATGCTGCTCTGTATCAGCTTCAGGTGGAGAGACAATATTTGATTTGACACAAGTCTGGCAGTACAGAATGAAGCTATTCATCTTTTCACGTTAAGAGATGACGCAGTAGTGGGTACATTCAGGGTTAGGGAGTTTGTTGGCCTTTAATTGACAAAAAATCACAGTCATTTTGATCCAATACTAGGAGCATAACTTTAGAATTATCCTAATGCTAAACATCTGCTACATACATACTCAGCCTGAACATTTTCACCTCCAGTTATTAAAGTCTGGCAAAGTTACCGGCAAGTGAAAACAGGGTTCTACAATAGGAAGCATCACCTAGCTTTAAGTTTAGAGGTGCTAGCAATTCAGCAGGTATAGAAAGGTATTAAAGACCAAGAGACTCTACTCTTCCAGTAAAAATACTAATTCTCAGAATGCTCTCTTAATAATTATAAGTACAGAAAATATGTAAAATATAACAGTAGTAAGTATTCAAATCAAGCATCATAATTTACTGGTAATGAACCTCAGTTATAACAGATTTGGATCTGTGTGAAAAGTCGTTGGAGCTTCCTTAGGAAAAGCAGCTTAAAAACTATTAAAAGTCTGATCAAATGACAATTCCATTAAAACAAAAGATGGAAAATGTCACTGAAGAATCTAGTATTTATAAAAGGAATATACATAATATACATATCCATAACTTCCTATAATATTATAAAATAAAGTGTGCATGTAATAAAAATCTGCACATTTAAGAACAATAGTTACTGATGGGTTTCAGTTACGAACGAAAATTAAAGGTATATTTTTTTAACAATCCCTGCTTCTGAGCTTTCTTGTAGCAGTCACAAATGCAGCAGGGAAGTAAATTAGAAGTAGGGATGGGTGATACCTGAATTGTATTTCCCAGTTTCCTAGGTAGCAAACTAAAGAGCAAGCAGCTCATGACAACTTTCCCTTCTCTCACTCCCTCCTTCCTCCACATCCACAAATCATAGAGCACTTTTAAATAGGAATAAGCAAGAGAGAATCATTGCCTGCCTAAAAGAGGAATCACAGAAACCTGACAATGAGATTTCCCAACAGTGAGACAGGAAAAGAAATCATTCAACGCAAAATTCCTTTTTGATGCACTAGGATGAGGATCAGGCTCCCATCATTATTTAGTGTGATCAATATATGTTCATCTACAAGTGATGGAACAAAGCAAAATTTATGATCACAGTCAGAACAGGTTTTTCAGCTCCAGCCTAGAGACAATACAACTCCTATAGGAGTCGGCACAAGTTCCTTGACTCAAATGGATCAGAACTGGTGGAGCAAGCAGATAATGCCTTGGAGAAATCCTAGAAACCTGACTATTTTAGAACTGGTCTCGATGAAATACCAGAAAATATCAAATAAGTAACAACTCTCTGCCATAGTCTAAATGAATTAGTTCCTAATTCTGAAAGTGGGACAAAATCTAGGCAAACTGAGCACACAAAACAAACTGAATCTATAGTACGGCTATTTGGATCATCTATTGTTCTATACTGCAGTCTGGAATTCCATTTAAAAGAATCCTGGGTCATGTGCAAAAGTAAATCTACTAATAAGAAATAACCTGTATTTTATTACTTCCTATAAAAACAGGGGGGTCGGGGGGACAGAATTTGACAGGTGCTTATGAATCATAAATAGAATTTACTGTGTATTTTTATGAAGTGCCTAAAAGAAAAGTGGATAATAACATTAAAACTAGTCTCAGCAAATACATATTTGGTGGATTTCTGCCAGCAATTGGCTATGCAGACTTGAAGTACAACAGAAGCATTTATTCCAGTTGTGCTCTGCAGAACCATTACAACAAATGAGCTGTTCAGCTTTTCATCATGCAACCCTTGAGTTCCAGGGCTGAATAATGCAGGGATCAAGCTGCTTTTTCAGCTCAAGCTTGAAATCTAAGTTCTTGATTCAGGAAGATATTTGAACACATTCAAAATCTCTCCTGAACAGAGGTGGAATTACCCACAGAGTACTCCTGTGCTTCAATGCTTGTGGTATGATGAGAGCAAGAGAATTTTATTCATACACAGAAGGCAGGAAAAGAAGGGACTCTTCATCCTCTGGACAATGCGTAGAATCAATAAGAAGTTCTGTGTAGAATTGGGGTACTGGCACTGTGGGATTTGTAGGTGCTGGAGGTGAGGTAGGACTTTATGCTATGGGGCTTGGAAGTATGCTGATGTGCGGATTTATAGGAGCTCTCTAAGAGGAGAAACTCTGGAAGAATCTATGTAACCTATTGTTAATGGGTTGCATGCAAGGAGTATTTGCAAATCCAGTACAATTCCTTGCAAAATAAAAGAGATACCTTGTGAAAGAAGGATCTGTATATCTCAATGAAGCAAAATCAGGACTAAGGAGACATATGCCACTTGCGAAGAGAAGCACAAAAAATCCTGAGAATTATCAGAGGATAAAATATAGCAAAATACATTTGCTATGTATATCATCAAATGGAACACAAAACATCAGTGTTATTTTTCTAACATTTCCAGCAAATCTGAGCTAAAAATTTCCAAAGGCTGAAAAAGTTTGCTTACTGATCCCCTTCATTCTACAGAAGTACATTTTGCTGCTGCTAAAAGAATTGCCCAAGCAAGAAAGTCCAACCGTTAAAAAAACACTTTGAGTAAAACTTTTGCTTTTAAAGTTTCTTTCATAAAGTTTCAAGTCAGATAAGATTCTCCTGTGAGATTTCCTGCCACACTTTGCAGGTAGCCTCACTGCCTAAGCTCTGCTTCCCAGATCAGAACTGACTCTGCTCATTCGCATCTCTCCCTCCTGTGCTCATCCAACGACCTAAACACCTTCACAATCACCCCAGGTAACAGAAAGTTCCTCAGTCCTTCTTTCCTTACATGATGATTTTAAGAAACAGCTGAGGACAGAGGTCAGATCCAAGGCCTCTCAAGGGTACGTCATTCTGCCCCTTTTTCATGACACACCTCTGAACAAAGAACTACAAGGAACTGAGAAAACACTACATTTGATTTATATTTTATTATTATATGAACATTTGGATATGCCCAACAGGGACAAGCCACCTATACTGCTTCAAAGACAACCCCATATACCTCCTCTGCTTACTAGACAGAGATCGAGGATCGGAGAAACACAAGCCTAAGTATTTCTCAGTGTACACTAATTAATAGACAAAGATCAGAAAATAAAAAAAGTCTGGCTTTTTGCTAGTGCATGACTGAGTCCTTTATCAAATTACCTTTGTTCCTCCTTTCATGTGGAAGCTTCATTTTTCTTTTCAAAAATACTCCAAAACTCTTCTTAGAAACACAAATTTTGCAGTTACGTTTTTCTGTCATAACTGGGATAGCAAGGGTATGAATATAAGATGCGGCAGCATTTCTTTCTGACTAATGGATGACAAAAAAATGATCTACAAAACTGTAATATTTGTCTTGAATTTAATTTGTGACAGATCTCTGCAGCCATAATTTTGATAGTCTGCATATTTTGTCTAGAAAACTACATGGACTGTCTTTTCCATCATCTTTCTCAAGCCTTATTTCATGTTCCACTTTCTTCTTTTTCTTTCAAATGAAGTCGTTGATTTATGTAAAAGAGTGACTGAGAGATGATGTTTCTTTTTCTGTTGAAGAAAGCATCACTGCTTGAAGCATACAGGAAACTTTTCTAGAGCAACACACACCCCTACACTACCACAGTGTTACCATGACTCAGAATAACTATGTCCTTCCCACTCCTCTCCAGGTGTTCGTTCAATATTCACACCCTCTTTGGATTGAGCAGTCCTTTCTACCTCTGGCATTTTTCATCTCACTCTTTGATATTTCTTATCTTTTATAAAAAATAGCTTTTATAAAGCTTCCTTGGGATGTCAGAAGGGCTATGTGCTTTTTTTCTCTCTTTCTTCCTCTTTTTTTTTTTTTTCTTTGAGATCCTATTTCAGCAAGTTATTAAAATGTAACTTTGGTATAAAACATACTGTACCATAAGAATTTAGAGTGGATGAATTCAAGTGGAATTTACATTATTTACATTATTTATCAGCTTTCCATAATTGCTCAATTTCATATTTATAACTAGTAACCCTTGGTGATGGTGATTTTTTTAAAAAAGGTTAATTAAAATATTTCAATCATAATGAATAAACCAAGTTTCAAATCAATGACTTAATTACTCATCTTGATAAATTTCAGCTCCCATACACACTGCTTTAAAAGTGAAGGGTGAGCTGGGAATGAGAGCCCGCTTACAAGACAGAATTTGGAGAATGAAGAACGGAAAAAATATGGAAATAGTAACTAGACAAAAAGAGTTAATATTCATTTCAGCCACTGTCTGTGCCTTTGTCACAAATTTATGAACTTTTCCCTCCTCTGTAGACAAACAATCCTCTTGATGATCTTTGCCACCACTTGCAATATTCACCTGTAGACACTTAAATTTAAAGTAAATCTGCATTTTAGGTACAAAACCTCACTTTTAGAAGTCTTTAAAATTCCCTTTAGAAGATTGCAGAGACTTCAATGTTAGCATTTCTGTAATTAGAGCAGGAATATAGATGGTATAATTTCACCTGTTCTTGATAAAAATGCTGACATTTATAAAAGGATAAATTTATGAAATTAAATATAGGTAGGAGCTTTTAGCCATTCCATTGCTAAAATTAACAGAATTATTAACTGACATAAAATTGATTCAAACATTTAGCTTTATATATTGTAAATGACAGCTTAATTTTCTTATAATTTCGGAGGTTAATAGCACACTCTGATCTTGCATCTTCATTTCATCAGTTTCAACTCGAACTTAAGGGCACACGTTTTCTGCTAATAAAAATCACCAGAAGAAGTGTTATTTAAGTTTAAAAATGACTGGACTTAGAAATGCATTAAATAACATGAAGGCAGGAAAAAAGATAATTGTGAGAGGTTAGTGCAAATATTTTGCATGGAAAACGATTAATTTATTTTCAGATTGCTACTTTGATTCCTCCAAGGTAGCCTAGCTAAAACTTTCAACTGGAGTCCTCTTTGGAGACCAGACTCTTGATGAGTGCTATCTAAAATGCAATGCTTGTAGCCTCTGTGAAAGCAGAAGAAATGCAGAAGCTATACCATATACTCTTAGTTTATAGTATAAAGTGACAGCAGTTTTCACCACCCAATGATCAAAGTATAACCAAGTTACTAGCTCAGCTTACTCACACCTATATGCTCACTTTCATCTCTGTAGAAGTTCAAAGATATTGGGAGCATAAATCTGAACTTCACCTTGTCATTATATTGACTGAAAAAAGTGGTAACTTCTGCCCTCGTCATAAACACAGTTTTTCCAAAGGGAGAAAACAGATGGCAAGCAAGTGATAGCAATCTCTAAGAATAAAATTCAAGAGAACTTAGTTTGAAAGAATAGATACAGAAAGTCAGTGGCAATGAGTTTAGATATGTGCTGTGTTATTTAAAAAACAAAAACAGACCTCTTACTTAGAAGTGATCCCCAATCTTCTTGATTTTTTTCTTTTTAGTCTCCAAAAAGATTATGTCGAAAACATCTCTGCTACTGGAGTTCATAGAATCATAGAATCATAGAATCATAGAATGCTTAGGGTTGGAAGGGACCTCTAGAGATCATCTAGTCCAACCCCCCTGCATACGCAGGGACACCTAAAGCACGTGGCACAGGACTGCATCCAAGCGGGTTTTGAAGATCTCCAGAGAAGGAGACTCCACAACCTCTCTGGGCAGCCTGTTCCAGTGCTCTGTCACCCTCACTGTTAAGAAATTTTTCCTTAAGTTCCTATGGAATTTTTGATGTTTCAGTTTCCGGCCATTTCCTCTAGTCCTATCAGTGGCCACCACTGAAAAGAGACCATCCCCGTCCTCTGCACTCCCTCCCTTGAGGTATTTATATACACTGATTAGATCCCCTCTCAGCCTTCTCTTCTCCAGGCTGAACAGGCCCAGCTCACTCAGCCTCTCCTCATAGGGCAGATGTTCCAGGCCCCTGATCATCCTTGTAGCCCTGCGCTGGACTCTCTCCAGCAGCTCCACATCCCTCTTGTACTGTGGAGCCCAGAACTGGACACAGTACTCCAGATGCGGCCTCACCAGGGCTGAGTAGAGGGGCAGGATCACCTCCCTCGACCTGCTAGAGATGCTCTTCTTAATGCAGCCCAGGATCCCATTGGCCTTCTTGGCCACGAGGGCACACTGCTGCCTCATGGTCAACTTGTCGTCCACCATGACACCCAGGTCTTTCTCCGCAGAGCTGCTCTCCACAAGCTCGGTCCCCAGCCTGTACTGGTGTCTGGGGTTATTCCTCCCCAGGTGCAGGACCTTGCACTTGGCCTTGTTGAATTTCATGAGGTTTTTCACCGCCCAGTTGTCCAGTCTGTCCAGGTCCCTCTGGATGGCAGTGCAGTCCTCTGGGGTATCAGCTACTCCTCCCAGTTTGGTATCATCAGCAAACTTGCTGAGGGAGCACTCTGTGCCTTCATCCAGGTCATTGATGAATAAATTGAACAGGACTGGACCAAGGACTGACCCCTGGGGGACCCCACTAGCCACAGGCCTCCAACTAGACTCTGCACTGCTGATCACCACTCTCTGGGCCCTGCCATCCAGCCAGTTCCTAATCCATCTCACTGTCCACTCATCTGTCCCACACTTCCGGAGCTTGCCCAGGAGGATGTTGTGAGGGACGGTGTCAAAAGCCTTGGTGAAGTCGAGATAGACGACATCCACCGCTCTCCCCTCGTCTATCCAGCCGGTCATTTCATCATAGAAGGCTATCAGGTTAGTCAGGCAAGATTTTCCCTTGGTGAATCCATGCTGACTACTCTTGAGCACCTTCTTGTCCTCCATGTGCCTGGAGACAACGGCCAGTATGAGCCGTTCCATCACTTTTCCGGGGACGGAGGTGAGGCTGACTGGCCTGTAGTTGCCTGGGTCCTCCTTCTTGCCTTTTTTGAAGACTGGCGTGACATTGGCCTTCTTCCAGTCTTCCGGCACCTCCCCCGTTCTCCAGGATCTTTCAAAGATGATGGAGAGCGGCTTAGCTATGGCATCTGCCAGCTCCCGCAGCACTCTGGGGTGCATCCCATCAGGGCCCATGGATTTGTGGGTATCGAGGTTCCTTAGGTGCTCTCTGACCCAATCTTCCTCTACCCAGGGCAAGTCTTCCTCTCCACCAGCTTCTTCTCTTGCCTGTAGGGCCTGGGGCTCTAAAGGGCTGCCCTTGGTAAACACCGAAGCAAAGAAGGCATTGAGCAACTCTGCTTTTTCTGTGTTATTTGTAACCAAGGTGCCCATCCCGTCCGCCAGCGGACCCACGTTTTCCCTGATCTTCCTTTTGCTGTTAATGTATTTGAAGAATTTTTTTTTGTTATTTTTAACGTCCCTTGCCAGCTTGCCTTCCAGACGTGCCTTAGCTTTCCTTGTCGCATCTCTGCACTCCCTGACTACGTTCCTGTATTTCTCCCAGGGGGCCTGTCCTTTTTTCCACCTTCTGTATACCGCTGCCTTCTGCTTGAGCATTGCCACAAGCTCCTTGCTCATCCACGCAGGTCGCCTGCCCCCTCTGCCTCCCTTCCTACACACAGGGATGCACTGTTGCTGGACGTGGAGAAAGTGCCGCTTGAAAACTAACCAGCTCTCTTGGGCCCCCCTGCCTTCTAGAGCACTAGCCCATGGGATTCTACCGAGGAGGTCTCTGAAGAGGCTAAAGTTGGCCCTCCTGAAGTCCATCGTCGCAAGGCTACTTACAGCCCTTCCTCCTCCTCGTTGAATCCTGAACTCCACCAACTCATGGTCACTGCAGCCGAGGCTACCCCCCACCTTCACATCTCCTACTAGGCCCTCCCTATTTGATAGCACGAGGTCCAGTAGCCCACCTCTCCTCGTCGGCTCCTCCACAACCTGCGTCAAAAAGTTATCGTCGACGCTCTGCAGGAACCTCCAGGACTGCTTATGCCTGGCTGTGTTGTCCTCCCAGTTGATGTCGGGGTAGTTGAAGTCCCCCATGAGAACCAGGGCCTGTGACCGTGAGGCAACATCCAGCTGCCTATAGAAGGCCTCATCAACCTCCTCGTCTTGGTCAGGTGGCTGGTAGCAGACACCCACCACAGTGTCTCCCCCATTAGCCTGCCCTCTAATCCTTACCCACAAGCTCTCAACTCGCTCATCCTCGACTCCCAGGTTGAGCTCCATGCATTCCAGTTGCTCTCTCACATAAAGAGCAACTCCACCACCTCGCCTTCCCAGCCTGTCCTTCCTAAAGAGCACATAGCCTTCCATGGCAGCGCTCCAGTCGTGCGAGCTATCCCACCACGTCTCTGTGATTCCGATGAGATCATGACGCTGGGACCGCACACAGATCTCCAGTTCATCCTGCTTATTCCCCATGCTTCGCGCATTGGTATACAGGCATTTCAGGGAAGCAACAGAGGCCACAGGTTTCCCAGGAGGGGTGAAAGAGGACCCCTGTGATCATTTCCATCAGTTCTGAAGATCTGCTCGATCCTTGGCACAAGATGCAAAACCTCAAAGCAGTGACTTGAGGCTGTGACACTGTATTAAGAATAAAGGCTAGCGCTTCTACATTTAGTGGTCTAAAGGCTTTGCTGAGTAGATCAGCAATGTTCTCTGCATTGGCCAGATAGAAAAATGGAGGTCAAAACAACTTATCCAGGGTAAACCATTGGGCCAGTGGCAACTTTCCTCAGTGCCAACACTTTGCAGTGCAGGATCAACTCAAATTAGGCAGCCCTTTTTCATGATGCAGAAAGACCATTTTGCTTTCTTCATGGCAAGCAGCAGGAATCCCTCAGTGTCACTTTGGATTAAAAATACCCATGCAATTCTCAATACTTCCTGGGGTCGTGATGGACTCAGAATGAGCTATGACCTGACCTGCTTATTTAAATTGCTTAAGAGTAAAAATACAATGTTGTGCTGTCAATGCACTTCAGTAGTAATGCAGTGATACAGGTCAAGAAAAAAAAAAGAAAAAAAAAGGAAAAAAAAAAAAAAGTGAGTGGCAAATTCTCTTTGCCCAGTCACATAGGGACACAGAACTAGTCTCTTACCAAGATGTGGACAAAAATTGTTTTCAACTCAGATCTAGCATTCATTTTTTTTTTTTTTTTAGAGACTAGCATACTGGAAACTAGGCTGCTATACCGCTGAACAGTAACTTTGAAAGTATTCCTGTTTTCAGATCAGAAAAAAATTCTTCTACCATACAGGAAATCATCTAGTACACAGTGGATGCCACTGCAATCTGAGCCTAACAAACATTCTTTAATAAGCTTTTTTTCTTCCAGTTGGCATTAAACCTTGATTTTCTATGTAGCAGGGGCTGACAACCTTAATTCATTATTGTTAACAAATTTGCAATTAAAAATACTGAAAATTAAAATGCATCAGAATACTCAGAGTTAAAATGTGTCTTAAGGAAAAATAAAATTCTAATTTTTTAAGGGATTTGCCAAAAGTAACTAAATTTGGTATTGACAGAAGAACCTGCAGTGATGCTGATATTTTCAGTCCGCAGGTAAAGAGTCACCTTCCTAAAGATTCAGAAATGAGAACAGCAGGACTGCTGAAGTTGTCAGCAGCTGTGTTAGATATACACAGCCCAGTGCTCAAACTTGAACTGGTCTTTTTTTTTTCCCCTATTGCTGTGATCTTTGGTAATTCAACTAAATTTGAGATCATTTCAGTGGAAATAGGCTTAATATTTTCAGTCTCTCCTAACAGCTAAATTTGCCTCCTGCAAGTAGAGTTCTGTGCTTTCCCCACTTGCCTGGAAGACGTTCTCTATTTCATAAAACAGAACCAAGCCAAACATTCAAATGCTGCAAATCCCTAAATCTTAGAGATTTATTAAGATGAACATTCTGGCAAGAGCAGATACGAAGCCTGACTCAACAGAAAGAGGTTCTTTGCCTCTAGTGGAAGTTATCATTGGTTTTGTCATTGTCTTGGAGAGATTTCATATCAAAACGACTACTGAGAAACGCAGAACAGGAAGCAATGTCAGATTTCTTAATGATTTTATTGCTAACAGGTTTCAGATTTGGCCCAGTGTGGCCATCTAGAAGGTATTTTCATTTTCTAAACTCTCAAAATCACTGGCTGGGGTCATTGCTAAGTGCTGTCTTTAGTGGTTATTTTCCACGTTAAGCTACTAGTCACTTTTTTTTTTTCATGTAAGTTAATTTTTTATCATTTTACTTTTATTGGAAGAAGGCCCAGCCCAATCACAAAGAGAATTGAGACTACAGAACTTGCCACAGGAACATGGTATCTCCATAATACTGGCAATGTCTTTGGGTCTGCAAATCAAAGATAAAATAGCAAGTAATACTTATTCTTTTCTTTTTTCCCTGCATTTGCTACAAATAGCTATATGAATAAATAGTGGATGAAGACAAAAAATGAGTGTCTCCTATGACTGCATGAAGAAAGCTCTAAAAATATCAGTATTGGTAATGAAAGCTATAGAACTGGAAACATATTCCACAAAGAGGCATGCTTCTGCAAGCCTCTCAAATTGCATTTTGGGATTGCAGTCTGCTCAAGTTTGTATGCATACACATATATGGATACGATGCATCTATGATTTTGTTGAAATTTAAATCTCAGTCTATTTTCTTTAGGATTCCCTGTCCCCTCTGCTGCCACCCCACCACAACCGCCCTGCTAAGTCTCTAGATGGCTGTGACATGCATTTTCCCTGGCACTTATCCTCATGGCACATAGTCAACCTTTGCATGCTTACTTAAAATGTACACTAGAGCTGCAAATTTCAAAACGAGTTGATCTATTTTTGTTTTGTATTTATTCCTACAGTATATATGACCATATAGCTAGGATGACCTTCCAAATTATGAGTTAATTATTCCAATTCATTCAAATAGATTAAGTGGAGAATAACTCTTGTCTTTGCACAAAAACGCAGACCTGTCCAAAAGTAAGATCTATTTTAGCACTTGGCATCATGGGCAACCAGGACATTTTCACTCTTTTTCCATTGCTCACAAGTCTGTAATTAGACATTGTTAATGATTGTTAATGACAAGATCAAATATGCCTTCTTATGCTATCTTCTTTCCTATTTAATTAAGGGGAGGTTGATCTGAAGATCCAGTAAAATTTAAAAGTAGCAAGGAATTCTCATCATCTATTCAGCTACAGAAAAAAAGGTATTGACTTCTGTGCTGCTTCAAAATTAAGGAGAATTAATTGCAGGCCATCAGCTGAATTCCTCCCATGAAAGAACAGCTGACTCAAACTCCATGGGGCTGCCTGGCTGGTTAGCAGATATATGACTGGACACCAATGTGCTAGTTGACCCACATGTTTGCAGATTATGAGTTACCATGCAGTTTTCCACATGCCAATAGGAGAAGAATGCCATGAAAAAACAGCAGAAGTAGGAAAAACATGCAACTGCAGATGCCATTTAGACAAGGCAAACCAGTTGGTATAGAAATTGCTACAGAAATTTCATAAGGAAAATTCTCCCGTAAGATTTTCAGTGCTTCCAAGATCTGTTGATTCTGCAACATTCTCCATAATTTCCCATTGAAATTAAAGGTTCAGAAAAGTGGGAAAAAAAGAAATAAAAAGAAAAAAGGGACAGGTTGAGGTAGAAAGGTGACTAGCTAATAATATAGATACAATCATTGTAGTAATCCCAACACAACTGTACAGTTTTCAGACCAAACCTAGCTGAGATGGAATTCTCCTGATTTTAGCCTTTGACAGATGCTCTGTCTCTCACAACATTCTTCAGACAAGAATCCTTTATTCTCACACACATACTGCTATCGCCTGCAGGCTTACTTTGCTGATTTTCCACAGCTCACTGAATAAAGTAGCTGGTTAAGAAGAGACAAGAAGCTGCAGTGTCAGTCAATGAGCAGGGAGGTGCTTACAGCAAGGAGCAGTTTCAGCTGAGCTGGCGGTTTACACGGAGAGCACCCAACGTTGTGCCCGACCAACCCTTCCTCAGCCTACCCTGGGGACGCTGCTCTGATGTTGCTCCTCTGGGAGCAAAGTACAGAACTAGGATAGAAATACATCCGCTTCTTGCTCTGATTTTATTTCCTCTCTTTTCTAGCATCAAAATTATTCTGTGCTGCAAATTCAGTATCACAACTGAAATCAGGCTTGCTTCACCAACCCATCTGCTCAGTGAAGCTTTGGGTTGATAACCTGACCACCCTCATGACATGCAGGGCACAAAAAAAAAATAAAAATAAAAATAAAATATTAAAAAAAGCGTTTCTGCAGGAATGAACCTGCTGCTATACACTGTTCTGTACCCCACTGATGGAAAAATAAAAGATAGAGTGTTATGGTCAGAAACTTTCAGCTCCTTAGGGAATGTCAAGTAAATGGGTATGCGAGTCAGAGATTAGGTTGTTTGATGAAAATCAGTCATTTCCCATGCCAAGGAAATCTTAAGTTTTGGAATAGTCAGGTGCTATCTCAATGCAGTCTGCATCTTTTTAGGAAATTAGTACTCGCTTGGCTTATGCAGTTATTTTTCTAGCACTGCTCAACATATGCCATGCTATTCTATCTGCTTTCAAGTCTTAGCCAATATCTCAGAGAGAGTTGGCAGGTACAGAGCCTAGGAACCGTTATTTGATTTGGCTGAAATTACTTTTGCAGCATTAACAGGTTAGATAATGGCCTTCTTATCTGGTTTTATTGTTGGCTTCCCTAAGAACCGCAGAGCTCTGTCTCACCTTAGGACATGTGGATTGCTTCTGGCTTCACTTCTCCTTCAGGACTAATATTTCAGCACTTCATTTATATCTCTATTTTCCTCTTTTGAAAATAAGACTTTTTATATATTCCAGCTGTGTTGTAATAAGGTCAGTGTTTTTGTGTTTGAAAAAATTGATCCCATTGACATCCTCTTTGTGTGTTGCTGTCTAAGAGAATTTTATTATTCCTGTGCTGAGCAGACAGATTTTATTCTTTCTGTAGGAATGAGGGTCTGAGTTATCCTAAAAAAGAAAACAGATAAGAATCCACATATCAAGGGACCTGTGTCTTTTTGTTGTTTTACTTTATTTAAGTTTTAGTATAACACAAAACCATCACTGTGAGGGGGTGGGGGAAGGGCAAGCTGCTTTGGAGAAGATAAAGAAAACTGGATTATCAACTAAGCAGAGGAATTTCTAATTGATTATGAAAAGTTCATTGCAGAATAAAAATTGAGTTTCAGGATGGATTATCAGATAGGCAAGACTTTGCTTCTTTCTTTTATTTTTGTTTTCTTTCTAGGCTGCTTCTGTATTTGAAATTATAGGTCACATAGGCTAACTAAATATATTTTCCCATGCATTACCTAAGCAGAGATTCAATTCCCCTCTTCAAACCACCGAAAATCTCTTTACGTAGGCAGAGGATAAAAGGTTTCTGTTGCCTATTTGTAGATTTCGTGCTGAAGACAGGTAGAATTATACTATATTCACATACAAGGATGAGTACAAAATTTGAAACAGGAGGATTTGAAAAACTGAATTCTGCTCCAAGCAATCACATGCTTATACTGCATACACATTCGCTTGTGGAGCATATGAGAGATTTATTAGCCAAAACACAGGTGCTTTATATTATTTTAGCCTGTAGGCTGTTTAGGACATCCCACAGGTTTACTAGGTGACACAGGACCAACATGACTCAATCCTTGAGCAATAAGCAAGAGAGGCAGGATAATAGGACTAACACTAAAAATAGCTCTTATATTTAAGCACCAAAATCACACCAAGATGCAGAGATGCAGTGAAGTAGCTCTTGTACAAGCCAAAGTTTGGAGAAGACCAATAGGTTTGCCACTTCTTCAGAAGTGCTCTAAACCTACAGTTTTAGTCCTTTTCTGGATCTGGCAATTAAAATAGGAGCTTGTCATTCTCTGCTCTGGAAACTTTTTGTAAGATTATACACCGATATTATTATTACCCCCTTATTAATCTAAGTCTATTCCTGAGTTGCATACATGTTCTAATAATTTAACTCTCTCAACTCTGAGAATACATGCTCTCATTTTTCAGAAAGTTTTCTACTTTGTATTGAATCCCTATTTTGTATTGAACTCCATTAGAAGTAGGTAAACCAGTATAAGCTCCAGTCTCTTCTTCTTGCTACTTCCCTTTAGCGATGGACCGACGACTTTTTCAAAATAGCCTGCAAATAGCATATCCTGTCTGACACACGGTACTGCTAACAAAGAATAGATGCTGATCCAATTTTCTTAAAAAGTAAAAAGAAACAGAAACACATAAACAATTTCCATTTCATCTAGAAGCTTCCAAAAACAACAAAAAAATCAAATCAAACAAGCCATTGTCTTAAGAAATTTTTTCTACAGAATGACAGTAATTACTATGAGTTATTCTTCTTCACTATTAAAGCTCCTTGAGGGGTTCATATGAAACAAAGAGCCAGAGAGTCAAAACTTGCACAGAAGAAAAAAATAAAAATAAAAGCAGATTTATAGGAATGTAGCTGGTTTTCCCTAGAGTCCATAAAAATCCACATTTTCAATAAAAGTGATTTGCAGGAATTCTACTGAAATGAGATGGTTTCTATCATGAACTGATAACTGCAGTAATTTCTGACAACATTTCAGGCACAATATTGCTTCTCAGAAATTCAAAAGTCATACTTCCAGGGGGTCAGAAAAACACAATGATAAAACTAGCCTGAGGTGTTCCCTCTGTCCCAGAGGAGAAATGACTCTTCGCTACTCTGCGGTGCTTCTGAAGAGCTCAGCCAGTTGATGTCAACCACGACAGGATCCAAGCTCAAAAAGAAGCAAATAATGTGATGTGTTCTCAACCTTTTGGCCATCAAAATCACTTTGCTACTGCATTTTCCACCCAAGGAAATCTTGCAGTAGCTAACAGCCTCCTATAAGGTCTGTATGATCGAGCCTAAAGTTTTTCCTGCTTTAGGAAAGCAGGAAAGGATTAATACCATGCTTCCTCATGTTATTAATCACCTACTGGTATCATTTACAACACTGACACTTTGTTTACTTCATTTAAAGCAGTGCTGATGTCAAGAAGAGTGCAATAAGACCCAAAGTGATCTAAAGTACTGCATTTCTGATGAATGAACAGATCTTACATAATCCATCATGCGAAATAAACTCTATTATGTGGAAATGGTTGGAAGGCAGACAAGCTAAAAGCAAATGTTAGAAGAGAAAAAGCATTTACACAAAGTTTACAAAGCAAATAAAGAAATCCTGAACTATTTTCTGACTATTGTATATACACGTTCTGATTTAAACTCAAGTCTTTGTGTTACAAAATAAAAAAATAGCATAACATAAGATAGTGAAACATTACTGAAAGGCAGTATTTGCATCTAAATATATTTTAATAGTCAGCGTAACTAACAAGTTCAGAAAGACTGCAAAACTTAACCAGCATGCCAATAACCTTTTGTATAAGCAGGATGACATAATTCCCATCTCCGTTACCATCCAATATCTGCAAGACTGCACTGCAGGCATAACTTGACATGCAAATATGCATGGTCATCTATTAAGCCCTTTAAAACTCATTTCACAGCAATTATGTTTTCTTTAGAAAAAGCAATTATTTCTGTCAAATGCGCATATTTTGCCTATTACTTTACATCTACTGCTGTTTCACACATTTTTAGGCAAAAAAGGGATAATTATGTCCAGCCAATCTTCCTGCTCAACTCCAAACAGGAGGTCTCAGGTGGCATCACGTCACTGGGACACATTCTAGCATGCTAGCATGACACATGCTAGCATGAAAACGTGGAAATCTGGTTACAGAATGGAGCTTGCCTTAGGTCCTTACTCGGCATGGCTTCATACAGTGCTCTTACACAGCTAAAGTAGAAAATCTTTTCGTCTTCTGCTTATCAGGTTACAAGATGAAATTTGCTGGATTATTTTCCTGCTATATATTACTATTCATCCAAGTATACTGCATTTACTCAGTATGAAGCATTTACCAGAGTACTCCAAGTATATTATTGCAGATTGGAAAAAAAAAAAAAAATCTAGCTCAGAATTTTAACTAGGACATTGACATTTCATAGTTAAATTATAAAACACAGGCTAAAAGCAAATAACAGCTAAGCATAAGCTTGTGTAAAACTTCCTGCTGACTTAAGTTATTAATAAGAAGAGAGCCAGGATAGTGGTTCTATCGATCGTATAATAAAAGCAGCAGCATTATCATGCTATTCAGCATTTGGAAGATATTCCACATCTTCAGCTGCACAACACAGAGGAGGGATAGTTTGGAGGATATACTTTGCAGACTGAAGCTGGTCCTAAGCCAAATTACACTATTAGGGAAGGGGAAAAAAAAAAAAAAAAGGCAATTTCTAATACACATAATCCATACAGAGTTGGTTTTAGAGGCAGACAATCAGGGCAGCTTGCCCCCAAGGCCAGGCTGAGCAGTGAGAGAACACAGACCAAAGGGTGAAATTACCACCACTGCAGCGGCGACACAGGCAGCTCCAGGCCTCCAGCCCAGGAAACTAACACAGATTTAGACTTTAACACCCTTTCTTCTGGGCAATATTAATTCTCTTCTAGCTCCATTAACTTGGGTGGTTTCAGTATCAAAATAAGTGAGTGAAGATATGATCAGATACATGCAGGCATCCTGGACCTGTGGGATGCCTGAACTTTTGACTCCAGAGACAAAAATCTGCATGTTCAGCTAGTACTTTGATCTGATCCGTAAGTACAAACAGAACTATTCTCAGCTACCTTTTTGCAGATAACTTTTCAATGGTTGATTTTCAAACAAAAACAACTCTTGCAGAGAAATGTCAGTTGAAAGCACTGCATAAATTATGTAAATGTATCAACCACCAATCCTAAGAAACAACAACAAGAAGCACTGCATAAATAACTCAGTACATTTCTACATAAAGACTTGTTCATCATCTGGAAAACCTTCCGTTTTCATTGTATTTCATGAATGCAAAATAAAGACTTCCAACACAAATAGGCACCTGAAAAAAAAAAAAAAGAAAATTGAATGTTACAGTGGGCAGCATAATACGTAGAAGAGTTCTTTCTATATAATCTACCTTGCCAAAAAAGCAAAATAGTCCTATGCCTCTACTGCATATGGCAAGCATATTCCTCCTATACCCTGTATGAAATACTGCCATTAAGTCACTGAAGCTTATAATAAATTACATTATTTCTACAATTTGCTGCAATTATAAGGCTTTTTATTGCTTCAGCAGCCTCCTGCACACATATGCACACTTAAAAAAAAAAAAAAAAAAAACAACACAGACATACACACAGAGGAAAAAAACCCATACAGCTGACTGTCACAAAGACTCTTTGCACTATAATTTCACTACACTGAGGTAAAGGCGAAATAACAGTCAAATTTGGAACCATGGGAGTTTGATACTGAGCAAGCTCTGAAAAAGCTCTGAGCAAGCTCTGATATTCCTTAAAAAAAATGTTAAAGTTCTCGCTTTATGCTACCAGGCAATAAAATATCAGAAGGTATATCATGGCAAGTTCATCTGCACTGTTATCATTTGTTGTATTATAGATTAACTCTTAGCGATTTCTAATAGATATCCATGCTTTTTTTCTCTTGGGAATCTTTGCAAGTGAACACACACTAAAACATCCAGAATTCTGAATCAAATTCCCTAAGATATTCTTACATCCTTAGGCTTAATCTGTTAGTTTAAGAACAATATTTCTATACACCTGTACAATCCTAAACAGAAACAAACCAAAAAAGTCAAACAAAACCCCCCACCTTTATTCACAATATATATGAATATATTTTCATCTACAACTCCATTTCATATCCTAGTCCTAAATATATAGAATTATATTAATTGCATTTTGAAATCTTGTCGTTCTTGTTTCGGGATGTTTCTGTCAACAGAACTTCTTCAGGAGTTTTCAAACATTTGGAGAGATTCTTACCTGTTAAAGTAATTGTGAAACAGTCCACGACTTGGACTTTCCTTTAGTTTTACTAGGAGCTAATAGAAATGATGTCAGAAACAAAAAACACTACCTTAATCTGTCAAAACTCAATTTCATAATTTAAGATAGAGAGGTTATTCCATATAAAACAGGGTAAATTTTTTTTCAGTGGTTGACAATTCTTTAAGCCTCGTATTTCTCCTCACAACTCATTAGTGAAAATACAACCCATGAACTGTAAGATGGCTCAGATTAACTTTACTGCAACAAATGGCACCTCTCAAGAACATGTTCTCATATGGTTCCAAGTGCTCATTTAGTTCATCATGAAGACGGATGTTTCTGCTTCTACTGCTTTGGGTACTGTGCAAGCCAGCGCAATTCAGCCTCCCTGGAGGGGTTCGAAAGAGGGCGAATAGGAAACAGACTAGATTAAAAATTAGCAGCACCTTCTGACCATGATCTTCCTTCACTTGGTTTTAGTCACTATTGGATTATCAGGTGGATTGGGGCCCCTGGCTGGCACCAAATGTCCATCAACATCACATGTTTCCAAAGGAAATGTGGGATAAACATGTGTTGGTCTAAATATAGAAGTATCTTTTCTGGTGACTGCTGTGTCCCTTTGGGCACAATGCTCTGTCCACAGGGCTGTCCTTGGCTGTTGGCTTCGGCACAAGAAACACACGCTGAAGCGTTCAGGGCTCAGCAGGACACTGGTGCCCACATTCAGAAGAGTGAGTGTGGTCGCATGCCACTACTAACCAGAAGCTCTCCGCAAGTGGAAGTTCAATACTACGGACACCGCTCCTGCAGGAAAACCAAGCTCAGAGCAAGCACAGAAAGCACCTTGTTATGTCTTCTTGTTCGTGCTGTCAAAGTTCACATGGCACCCAGGAATATATGGTATAGCAAAGCTACTTTCTATTTTACCGGGTTAAAATTCAGTGTCTGAAGTTAAAATAATAATTAAAAAAAAATGTTCATCTGTCATACATTCAAGACAGCTTATGAAAAGCTAAGGCTTTGCACTGCTTCTTCTTCGAGACTTAGTCAGGCATACTGTAGAAATGCCCTTTTGATCAGCACTTAAAGCGAAAATTTTTGGACCCCATTTTTCCCCTCTCTTATTTTATTAAATAAACTACAAAGAAAACATGAACTTTAGAGACAATGAAATACTTGTGTAATTTTAGAAACAAATCCATCAGCTGTGATTTTTTGATTGAAAATACAAAGCATAATTGTCAACATATGTATTTCTTTTAATAAGTTTAGTTCCTACATTAGTTAAAATCTATTCCAAAAATATGCATGAATTACCTTTTTTTTTTTTTTTTCTTAATGTTTGTTTTATCCTGGCTTGTTTCTAGAATAATTTATCACACTATATAATAACAAAAAACACTATGTCATTATTCTATGAAATACATTGTGAACAACAGGTAACGCTTTCTCATGCAGAAAGTAAGCTCCTTTTTTGCTCATTTTAATACATGTCAGCTACTTCTAAACACTGACTGACACTTGTATACCTTTCTTCATCTTAAGGGACTTCATTTTAAGGAACTAGCTGCTTCTACCAAAGTGATGGGTATTTTTCTTGCATGGAACTTGAGCACAGTTTGAGGGTGATAACAGGAGGGAGGTGGGAGCCAGGTTAGCTCACAGCCTGCAAATCTATAATGCTGTGAGCTGCTGATAACATCCACAGGGACAAACTCAATTCCACAGATATTTCTTGCCCCCAGAAGAAAGAGAAACTGTTGAGTGAATTTTTCCTTACCTTCAGTCCTGTTTGTACTCATGTTCCACAGATTACCCTCAAAACTAGCTTGCCATAGAAGAGCCACATTAATGCTAAGTATCAGGCAATATTGCTACAAAACTTGCAAATTAAAATAGTCACACTTGGCGCTAAGATATAAAAGGGTTACATTACTCACATTAGGAATTAGAGGGAGTGCAGTGCAGCAGTGTGGCCAGTCAGAACAAATCTATGAGCCTGATAGGTGAAGCCTGAATATATAACAGAGTATTTTCTCATCTATAGACCAAGAATAGTTTACAGAATTATTGCCTCTCTAATAAATGTGCTGAAAAAGAAACACTACATAAGAGGATGACTAAGTCAGTGCCTGTGGATACTGAAATGCAAAGGCAACTGCTGGTCTAATAATTTATCTCTAGATGAATTGGTATTAAATAGTTCTTTACATTTTTTTGCAGAAACTGGCCTGTGAAGTTCTCAAAACTTTACTAATGGATTGTCAGTAGAACAAGAAATAAGAGCACAAATCATGATCTCTCCATATCTCCCCAAATAAAGAATCACTATTTTTCTTCTACAAGGATAGAACCAAAGAAGGGTTATGTCAGATTTGCCCTACATTTTCCCTGATTAATTTCAAATGACACAGATTAATGGAAAGCAGATGCAGCATTGTCCACCTGACTTCACAGAAAGAGTCAAACCCAATGTCTCTAGGAGAGGTGAATTATTTCATTCATCTTATAGAGCTTGCATTTCCAAGGATGTTTTCAAAATGACACAGATCTGTCAATTACAGCATTGAGTTTACTGCTTTACTGCATTTTGTTTACAGCCTCCCTGATTTAGCTGGACCTTCCTTTTTATCTTTTTCCCTCTTGAGAACTATTTAATTAGCTGAGAGTAGAGGCTTCCTATTCCATGGTGCCAAGAAGCAGGATGTTGGGAGCTGGGCCTTAATTCATATTTGCTGCCTGAGAGTGGAGAGTAGAGCACTGAGGGGCCATTTGGACCACCTTGAGAAAAATAAAACAGCCAAGGCCTGGAAAGGCGGCAATAAGCTGGGGTTTTCATTGTCAGATAAGGTGCTTTACAGCCAAAGGCAGCCTGAGATTCCGCATCTAGAGGGTATAGCTAGATTATGTGGAGAAAGTGATAGAAAATGTTTAAGTGTTCTATGTGTATTTTCAACTTTTTTTTTGAGTAGAATAACAAAATAGTTTTATTCTAAAATATGCCTTTTATGGAACACATACTGCCATGTTAAAAGCAATTTTTCATCCTACTTTTTAGGTCACTTCTGAATTTCTTTGGCTCAACTAACACCTGAAACAGAAGTCCCTGCAGAACTCCATTAAAAGAAAATGGAGATTTCCCTTTCAGATTTATTGATTCCAAACTTTTGCAATGTGCTAACCTCTTATACTTAAATGCACCGTAGTTTCAGTACACCAATACTGCATGCTGTAATTTGAGTAAACAGTTTGAAAAATAAGTAACAATAAGTTGTAATTAAACAATTAACATCAGAGAGCTGACTATTAGCATTATCAGATAATTACACTCTAATAGTGATGATGTGCTGCACATCTAAAATTTACTGATTTAGTTACAAATACCATAGTTACAATTCTGTCTGGTAGGCAGTAACTTGCACAGGTTTTTTGAGCACTCATTTAAGGACAGAAAAGAATTGCAAACCTGTGTACGGGCATCCTTTGTAATTACCACCAAAACAGCAGAAAAGGCCCTCCACATGGTGGAAATTCATTTTCTCACACAGTGGAAATTCATTTGCTTTTGTATTCATACTGTGACTGTTCTCCAGCTGTAGCATGTGAAGATTTTTTATGTTTGTATAAAGACAGTCTCATTGCAACCCTGTCACTGTAGTTGATTCACAAGAATTTGTCCTGCCACTCCCTGAAGCAAAACCAGCATCAGGTCATCGCCACTATGAACAAGTAGATCAACACCCAAGCCAGACAGGGGAAACCTTTAAAAGCACCTTAATTATCTATTTCTTTTCCTCTCTGAACTCTTATCTGTAATTCTACCAGTTCTTCTGGCCACAAAGATACACACATCCTGTAAGCAAAATCTCAACTAAACAACTTTGAAGACAAAATGGCCTGGAAGAACTTCATCTTCTCAACCCTGCTGTCTATTTCTGGGTGCACAACATAGAGCAGAATAGATAAAAGTGAGCTGTAGCGGCATAAAACAAAAACCTACTTAACACCAGTAAGTTAGCTTAGCCTGAACCATCGCACACGTGCTCCACATGCTGCATACAGTACTCCTAGCTTCCACAAACTCATCCAGGAAGATAGTGCCCAATTCCAAAACAAAACAAACAAACAAACCAAAACAAACAAACAAAAAAAAACACACAACAAACCTAACTGCAAAATATTCTAAATAAATCCTTGAATTTTGCATAAATTTTATATTCAGTGGGACGAGAACATATTACTTTCTGCTGATCTAAAGAAAGGAGACATTCATGGTTTGCACAGCTCAAAAAAATTATGTTGTGTAAAAGAGTATTTATCATTTGGAGGCTGTGAATACATAGATATAGAAAGAAGATATGCCTTATTTGGCAAATACTAACATTTACCAAATCAAAAATTCCTGACGATGTCAACAACTATTACTGTGGTTCATAGTATTTTTTTAGAATTTGCTTACATGGAAAAAATCTGTTCAGAGAGGTAAGTTTCTCCTGTAACAAAGTTAGGATTATAACAAGTACAGTGAATCTCTCAGAAGAGTTATTGATCTTGACAATACGATATACTGAAGAGGTCATTCCTTACCATAATTTAATACTGATAATTTAGCACCGACAGGACCACCATAAGGTGTCACCATAAGGAGACATCAGGAATAGGGTAAAAGCAAGGATGTCAGGTACACATAAATCTACAGCTAAAAATAACTCAGAACAGATCTTTATAATACAGAGATATTTTATCTTGCCTTTACAACTTAGTACATAAAATCATACCTAATAGATATCAGAAAAGCTCCCAGACTTCATCTTCCTTATCTCTGTACCTTATTGCACCTCATTGTGTTGTGCCTTGCAGCACATTTCAGCTCAGGAAGAATGCAACACCAGAGAAATATATTTAATACCTTTCTTTTTCTCCCCTGATAAGAAGTTATGGGTCAGAATTTTAACATTTATCTGAGAGTTAATATTTTCCTTTACTTATACAGGACTGAATGTACTTCCTTGTCTAACAATGTTAAATTCTTGACCAGGTGCTCACCGTAGGCCGAAGCCCGATACATGTATTGTTGAGGGAGAGATTTCAATAAGTATCCAACCTTACTTATTCAAAACCATAATTTCATGCGACGGTCATGGTGTTGCTATAACTCTCCCTTTAATACACATACACCGTTGGATTTGGTCTTTTTTGTTAGAAAGCAGCCCTAAATCAACATTTTCACCCTTCTCATGGATGATCCAGAGTCAACTTTGCATTTAGGCTGTGACTGATACAATAAAGCATCATTTAGCTCTCCGTAAATAACTATATTTTTTAAAAAAACCCTAAAAAGTAGTAGTTTTTGTTGCAGATGATTTAACCTTCATCCTTTATGATAGTCCATTTTCAAATGTTTGAAGTTGACATTTCTTTTTCATTCCTTTATTTCAATCTCTTGAATCTTGTACGATCATGTTCATCTAAATGCTTCATGAAAAAGTAATTTAAAAGGTCATTTTAAGACTAGTATTTTGATTTGAAGTGTTCCAGCTAATTTTACAAATTTGAAGCTAAAAGATAAGACCATTTTACTGGGTTTTACTAAAACCCTTAAAATACAAATGAGTGAATGAAATTCAGGAACAAAAAACAAACAAACAAAAAAAACCTGTCTTCTACCCCTTGCTTCTCCTGATCTAAGAGCGAGATAAGATTGATGATACCTGCTATAGAGTTGTATATTTTTATATTTCATGTGTACAGTGGTATAAAAAAATAAAAGTTGCCAGCATCTACATAGTTTAGTTTCTAAATAATGTGTCAATATCAATTTAATATTAAAACTGTTATAAGCAATTTACAAATTATGAAATAATTTGTAAATGAATCATGCAATATTGTCCATAACTGGATTTACATAAATCACTTTCCAGTAAGTAGGTATAATGGCTTTGTTAGCAAAGTCAATTTGCAACATCTAACAATGAAAAAGTGATTTAACATTAAAATAATCACCATGAAAACTTAATTAATGTGTTAATTGAATATTTAGATTCAACCATAATAATGCAATGTAAATGTATAATTATCTTCTGAAACTATGAAGATCTAGTCAAGCAACAGATTAAGTTAAATTAGTTTTTAAGTAATGTGTAACTAAAGAGAACAGTAGGTAGAATAACTGATTTAAATGTCTTCTTCATAAGTAGAAGTGTTTTAAATGCCTTCTTTACTTAATTAGAAACAAGAGAATTAGAAACCCCCATTATGCTGAGGTTTTTAATTTTTTTTTAAGTTCTGGTAACTCTGAACAAATTGGGGAAAAAAAAAAAAAAAAAAAAAAAAAAAAGAGCAGAGGACTGAAATGAATCGTGCAAAGCCTTTCCTTTGGAAAGTCCTTCCGCGGCCCAGCAGGATGGCATCTCTTGGCTCTAATCTGAACCCCAGAATTTTTCCAGGCCCATGCTAGGACTAAGTCCATCACTGCTGGCCCAGACCAGAAATCACAACCATGACAGGTCTCTTGGTCAGGGGAAGATTCTCACAAGAAAACATAAATATATAAGGGTACTACAAAAAGAAAAAGGAGGACAAGTTTTAAAGCTGAATCTTGTGTAGGAAAATATATGTAGAGTCATTAATTTTTACACCTGACCTCCCCAGGGCTTCTCCTGCTATTTCAGAAGCTTTTATCAGTAACCTGGAGCATCAGCCTTAATCATATTTATTGCTGCAATCTCAGGATCTCCTACAAATAGCTTTTCTGTGACTCTTAAAGATTGATAAAGGGACATTTGGTGTATACAGTTTTTTTTTTTTTTTTTCATTAAAGTTATGAATAACCACACAGTCATCTTCCCCTACCAAGCCCTGCCCTTGCTGGCAGCCATCACTGTTTCCTCATGCCAATGTGGGTCAGTATCTCCTCCGTCTGCACAGTGGAAATCTGCCAGGGGCAGCAGAACCAGGGGAGATGGGAGGAGATGGGCAGCAGCAGTGACAAATAAGCAAGGCCTCAAGCTGAAATCAGAGACTAGGGGTTGATGCCAGGGCGGGCAGGCAGCGTGTTGGCCAGGAGAAGCTTGGGGGTAGCTCAGGTGGGACTCAGAATAAGTAGAGGGCCAGCAGGAAGGTCACCATGGTCAGGAAAGACAGGAGCAAGCTGTGATTTTTTTTTTTTTAATTGCTCCATACATAAGTGTCTCTGCAAAGAGATCACAGCTTTATTTTTAATCAACTGTAGGATAAAAAGTGGCATCTTGGAGGAACAGGGCTGAAGTTGAGGCTCAGTAAGCTGAAAAATGGGAGCTTTGGGAAAGAAAGGACTGGACATGGACAGAGGGAAAGCCACTCTTCCCTGACATCCTCCACACTTTCCTCACTGCATCTTGGTTTTGTGCTTCTTACTGCACTTCTGTTCTTTATAACAATTCCTGACAGGTCAAACAAGATGTTAAAACAACCGTAAAAAAAGCACCGCTACTCTAAAAGATTCACAAAGGCAGCACTTTGATAAGCAATAATTTATTTATTAGTAAGACTAGCATAATTATATTAGTTATTCAACTACTAAATATGTGGCAAAGTCATTATATTTCTAGACTGCCTAAATTGATTCCCATCAACTTTATTAAATAGGCTGTGAGCTTTTAGATTAGTGACAAAACTGAATTATGGTATGCTGATGCTCTCAGTAAATCAGAAATCGCTAACATTTACAATGATAATTTCAGGTTTTATCTGATACTAGTTCATTGATTGCTTTTAAACTATTCCAGTTTGTAAGGCAATAGAGGAAAGAAAATGAGATACAAGTCTGGCCACTAGAAAGTGAAATTTAGGATCAAAAGCCTTCTAGATTTTCCACTGGAGGGATAAAGAATTGGAAGAGGCAGAAATAAAGTGAAAAGAAAGTTCTGTATCTTTCTTTCTGTTCTACTACAGTACAATTCTACAATAGTTCTGCTCTGCTACTTGGCACGTTTGTAATTGGTAAAGCTTTTTTCATCATTAACAGCTTAATTCAGCAAGAAGATTCATGCTTTTCAAGAGATACTTTTTTAATATCAGCATAATACTGCTTGTTGTTGTAGTAAAGGCTACTCCAGGTAGGCTTTACCTATCTTGTAACCTTCTAACATCCAGCTCACTTGTGAATGTGAGTGTATACTAACAACATCCCTGACATTTCACCTATGGGTGTATATAACACATGGGGAAAGAAAAAAAGAGGGCAAACTGATTATTAAAGGAAGAAGAAAATAAAAGATTAGGTACAATCAGCCCATCTAACCACATTTCTAATATATACTTTATTCTCCTTTAAATTAAAGAATTTGGGTCAGTTTATCACTCTCAGTCTAAGAATAACCACCTCATAAATTCATTCTGAGCCATCTGCATAAGCTGAGAGAATTCATAAGATGGCACAGCCAACAACTGACCACAATAATAATTACTAGGAAATGTTCAGGTGCTACCACGTCCACACTATTCCTTAAATAAATGTTCTATAAGGAAGCGAAATATCTAGCATGTTAAATATATGCCGCATAGCTTTATTACCACACACTCAGCAGCATAGATTGTACCCATTAATAACTTGGAATAGGAAGACAGAAATTATTTCAAAGCCTGAAGAGTAAAATTCAAATAATCATAGGAAACTCTTCAACACTTCCGTGGTTATGCTGGAAAAATGGATCTGGAAAGAAGATAACATCTGAATTTTTATGTCAGCCACATGCAGTGAAGTGATATTACTCTCACTGCTGAGACAGATATAATTCATCCCGATACAAAAACTACAAACCATATCTTTGAAACAGATTCTTATGAAACTTTACACATGCACGCTCAAAAAAAAATCTATATCCTCATGTTTTGGATTGCCTACACTACCTAAAGCATATTGTATTAAAAACATGCAATATTCATTTGTTCCATGAGCCAGTTCTCCATAGTCAAAGCTAAAGCTGTCATGATATCTAAAAAGACAGAGAACCATGCTGTTACTACAGGAGATGCCTTTTTGTAAAGTCAGAGCTTTCTCATATCTTTTTTCTTTTCTGTCCTCTTGCATTTCAGAAATTCCACAACTTTCTGCTATGATAACAGGAAACACTCTCTTAATGTTTGACATTTACACTACAGTATAAATTAGTAGTTCTGGAATGACCTGAAATGATAACATTTGGACAAGGCTGATACACAATACTTATGTGATCACACAGCTCAAGAATTTTGAAAGTGTAAATTATGCTACTGTCAGATAAATCCATTTTTGAATTTTTTAAAGCAAAATTGCATGTTTGATAAGCAGCACATGTAAAAAGTAAAAATCTCCCTTCAAATCAGTCACTGACAGATCATATTTCCAGTGCTTTGTTTAATCTTCCATCTACAATCATGAAAGGAGTCGTACAATGGTTAAGTAGGAAGAACACTACTATAGCTGAACATTACCTGAGGACTTGAGAAAACTGAGTTTTGTTCTTTGATCCTGCCACATCTTGTGCCATGACAAGGTGGGTGCCAAACGGCTAGAGCTGGATCTGCAAAGATGCTTCAGGACAGGCCCCCTGCTCTCACTCTCCCAGTGAAGTTACTAGGAACCAGAATAAAGTGCAGTGCAAGTCCGAGGATCTGGCCACAGGAGAATTTTTAGAAGTCTTTCCCCCTTTTAATAAGTCTTTAATAATCCCCCTTTTAATAAGTCTTTTAATTCAACAACTTATGTTTAAAGTATTTAAGTATGGAAAAAGCACTTTTCATGTTGACATACTTGATTACACAAAATAATTTCTAATTATCTCTGAAGTGTGTTCAGAAACTGTTTCAGCTTAAGAACCGTATTTTAGATTTTTCTGTCCTCGTACGTGATGCCATCCAAAGATGAAAGATTAAATAATGTATAATTAAAGGACTGATTTGAAAGGTCAGGTTGTTAGGTGTTTTTTTTTTTTTTTCTCCTTAAAAAAAAAAAAAAAAAAAAAAAAAAAACTCTTCTAGTATTTTTAGATTCCTATCCAGAATTTGGGAAAAGCTCTAACAAAAAGGTGTTGGTTTACTTCACTTTCTATAAAAAATAGGTTCTATAAAAGCTGTTGCCACTTTTTTCCTCCTCTGTTCTTATTGCCTTTTCACACTTTAGATTATCTCCTTGCCTGCATCATACACCTTTACTCTCTCAAGTCTTCCTATCTTAATATAGGAAGGTATTTCAAGTCAATGTTTTGAAAGTCATAAAAGAGGGTACTTTCATATACTGCTGTGTTTGATTACAGAAGAAAACTTGTGTTTTATATTGTTCTTTGAAGAAAAAAGGAAAAAAAAAAAAGAAAGAACGGGGAAACAGGGTAGGCTTGTCTAAATTCAAAGGACTTACCCCCCACACACTGTTGTGTTAATACTTTTAAGAAATACTAAAAATGAGTTTCTTTACTTAAAAGATGACTTCCCTAATTAGGATTCTGTTGCTTTTAAAAATATCAAAATATCTATTTTGAGGCTTCAAAATTACAGCATTTTGATCATATATGTTGTAGCGCTACAGAAATTATTCCATAAGGGCTTTCTTAGAACCTATCAGAGACTGTAGACATCAAGCCAATACAGAAACTGAAACACTCTGGTTAGTGTTTAGTTTAAAAGCTAATACCATGTTTGGAAGATGTGACCTCTCCCCTGGCTTTTTTTCCCTCTCATATTTTCACAGAAGAATGAGAGCAGGCAATGAACCCTTTGCCAGGATGTCAGGGAACTTCATGTCATTTTTGGAGCTGTAAATGAATATTATTCCAGCTTTGCCTCACTATTACTGTACCTAATGACCCTTTCCCCTTTTTTTCTTTGTAATTTGTTTTCTGGAGAATCATTTCGTGTGCACGTATCCATGTGCATAACTGTCTTTTGGAAGCTTGTTCTGCAAGCTTCCAGTTTTGAGGTTCTGCAGTATAAAACACAGCCCAAGCATTCATAAAGTATGCATGCCACCCCTCTCCCTTATAAAGTATAACCTGCAAAATATTTTCTAATGCCTTTAAAAAAATCCTAGCATGTTAATGTTCTTAACTTGTTAATTTTTATGCATCAAAATTTAATAAGAGCAGGACTTAGCAGGAAATATTTAGAGTAAGTTGTACTATTTCTCAGGAACTTATCTTGGAACGAAATCATAGAATCATAGAATCATAGAATGCATAGGCATAGGGTTGGAAGGGACCTCTAGAGATCATCTAGACCAACCCCCCTGCACACGCAGGGTTGCCTAGAGCACGTGGCACAGGAATGGGTCCAAGTGGGTTTTGAAGATCTCCAGAGAAGGAGACTCCACAACCTCTCTGGGCAGCCTGTTCCAGCGCTCTGTCACCTTCACTGTTAAGAAATTTTTCCTTAAGTTCCTGTGGAACTTTTGGTGCTTCAGTTTGTGGCCATTACCTCTAGTTCAGTCAGTGGCCACCACTGAAAAGCACCATCCTCTGCACTCCCTCCCTTGAGGTACTTATAGACACTGATCAGGTCCCCTCTCAGCCTTCTCTTCTCCAGGCTGAACAGGCCCAGCTCCCTCAGCCTCTCCTCATAGGGCAGATGTTCCAGGCCCCTGATCATCCTTGTGGCCCTGCGCTGAAATGTGTTGTTTTAAAAGTAAATTCAGTCAGGAATTAGATTTGTACTTATGACAATGATTCTGCAATGCTATTTAGTTGAAAAGATCTTAAAATCAAGAATTAATGGCCTTGATGTTCAGAATATGATCTTAATCCTGATACCCTTACTTGCACCAAGATAATTTCACAAGGCACAAATGCCATCAGCTACTTAATGAGTAAGAATAGTAAATTCAGAAACTAAGGCTGAATAAAATGAATAAAAATTGTGCTGTTTTGCTAGTGAGCCTCACTAAGGCTACCTTTGCTGCGAAATGCACCACAGACTCTCAAAGCTTCTGAGAGTTTAAACAGACCAAAATACTAACAGCTCTTCTTAAAGAAGAGCTAGTTGCTAACTAGGATTTATAGGCAAACCACCCTTCAAAATATCACTAGTGATAAGTTCCTCCTGCAGGACCCTCCTGATCCAAAGGGATGGCAGAAGACAAAGATGATGTAAGCAACTAACTAAAGTTAAAGTTGGAGAGAAAAAGAATAAAAGCTAGTCAACTGGGCATAATTATGTCCTCGCTCATTTTAAGAATGTCAATTAAAGCATGGTTCCAAGTTTCAATATAAGAAATATTGAATTCAAAATTTAACACTTTGTTCTATTTATGAGTAAGGAAAAAACAGCTATCTAATGATACAGTGGCAACAAGACTTGCAAATTTAACCCCAAAAAGCGCACTGCTCAGTGACTTTTTCCCTGAAGAGTCATGTTTCAGCAAATAAAATGGCAAAGGAAGAAAATCTATAGGAAATTTATAGAAGGACTTGTAGACTGAGAATGTCTTTACCTGTCTTTGGTCAAGTAATATATTTTCAGGTCATAAATGCATTTATTTAAGTCCATGAGCTTTAAATAGATTAACGCAGTGATGAGAAATTTTACAGCAAATATCTGTTATGAAATTGGAAAATAATTTATCATTAATGCTATTTATTAGTATTAGCTCTGGTACCTGGATAATTAGTATTAGCTCTGGCACCTGGATACTTATTTATAGAAGCATTAAAACTTAACCAAAAACCTTTATAGAGTATTTAGAGTATTTGACTCACAAGTGTCCAGGCATATATTTAAGATATGGTATAAAATTGCAGTAGACAGTCGCACCAAAACTGCACAAGTTAAAGCTGAAGTAATCCGTGTTAAGGGAGTGAGAAAACATGTTCTTCTGCAGCTTTTCAGCATGATATATTTAACTGACCATTTGACATTTCTAATACAAGCTAAATTTCTTCAAAAGCAAAGGAAAAAAATGCCATTCATGAAATCTACCATATAAAACAGGAAAGATATTGAAAGGATAGAGAGCTTTAGGTATGGTCACCATCAAGGAGCATGATGTAAAACAACCCTAGGCAACCCTAATTCTGCTCTTATTTTTCCTTTGCATTTTCACTGAAGCCATACGGGACAGAAGCTAGCAGCTTAGTTTGTGCCCAAGACCTGATTTATTACTTAAGTGTAAATGGAGATATTCTGTGCAAACCCAAAATCCTGAAAATAGGCATAGCTCCCATGTAAATGTCACTGCAGGGTAAGAGTTGCAGCCTTTCTATTGCTGTGAATGTGCGAGTAGGAACAAAACTCTGAAAACACCTCAGTTGTTCTGAACAGTTGTTCTGAACAGATCCTCAAATCTTGTTTTATCTCAGTCTGTCTTGACATACTACCTTGGGACTTTCACAAAATTTTCAACCTGAAGTGGAAGCTTGCTCGGATGTGCTATGGCTGCCAATGAAAAGAACAGGAAAGACTACTCTAGTTTGACTGAACAGACAGACACAGGAATAGTTGTTCCATCACAAGCAATATTAAACAAAAAAAAATGTCCAAGAAGATAAAAATTATCACATGCAAAATGAAGAGCATTACTAGGCATTAAAGTTCTATTTCTTATATTTTGAATATTCTTTACAAAGTTAACAATAGTTTGAGATTTCAAGCTTATGCAGAAATGAAAAAACACTCTGGAAAAATTTGAAAGGATAAAAAGACTACCACACTTCTATGTATAAATCATCACATACAGCAAAAGGAAAAGGATGTCTAAAAAGATTCTTTTACTGCTAAAAGCAAGCACTAGCACTGTTAGCTATGCTGTGAATTAGATGGACCACTGGTATGACCCACAGAAACCTTTTGACCTTCCCACTAACCAGATAGGACTCCTGGTTACTCAGCAAAACGGATTTTGCAAGAAGACAAAAATTTCCCAGTTCTGGAAGATTTTACTGAAGTCTAAATATAGAAAGAGAAACGATGATTCAATCTTTTTTCACATTAGAACCCAATAAAAATAAATTATCCCTCAGGTGCTCTGCTAATTTACTCTGACATTTAGCTTTGTAATTTGTATGTAATTGTTTCATATAACTTTTCTTTTTTGTATTCCACCTGAAATGCATGGAAAAAACTCGAACGAAAGTTACTTCTCCGCTGGGAGCCTTAAAAATGTAAATGTAAAAGAAGCTGCTAGGATTTCAGAGAGGAGGGTGAAATAGGGAGAAGTGCTACAGGGACAAAATATGAAACTATTATTAAAATATGTCCAATATAAAACAAAAAAATAACAATTTGCATCTAAAGTGAACAAGGGAGATTTTAAAAAAAACAAGGGAAATACAAGTAGCTTCAGCTACTGTTCTGGAAGTATCTCATCAGAAACATAATAAGTTCTCTCATGAATGTTAGCTGAGGTATTGTGAAAACGCCAGGGATAGTTTCTGGTGCATTTTCTGGTGCAGAGAGAAAATTTCATTCCTTCTCCTAATAGAAAAAAAAAAAATCTGTGCAGAGTGTATAATAGGGGTGACATACTGTACACATGTATAAAGTATATTACTAAAAGGGGTTATAAATTCATGGATGCCGTCAACCCAGTAAGTCTTGAACACTGGACAAAATGATCACAAATTCTAGAAATGACAGGCTTGGAAACAAGCATATTTCTGAAAAGGATATGGAATTTCTTCTCTCAATCAGCTTTTTACCTCATTCTGACAATTTAGAACTGAAAACAATCATTTAAGTAAAATTGCTCTAGGTTTGAGAACAAAATAACAGAGCTAGCTTTGGAAGTGGAGAATGGCTGACAGAAATAAATGTTAATATATATATATCTCGAATGTGTCACAGGTAAATTTTTCAGAGATATTTAAATGTCAAGTCAACTCTTCCGCAGCCCATCTAAACTTTGAATCAGATTCTAGGAAGTAATGGAGGCAGACTGGAGAATAACAACTCAGGAGCTCAACAGAACTATTGTAACTTAAAAATACATTTACCTCACTCCCGGTAAAACCCTTTTAAAAGGTTTTATATTTCAACGGCATAAAAAGTAATTTGCTCACAACTCCCTGTAAGAAGAACTATTCTCTTATTCGTTAACTGGATTTAATCTTTATGTTATTCCATTATGATCTTTCTAGATATAAATTCAAGGCATGTAACAATTAGTAATAAAAACTAAAAATATCCTAAAGTAGCCATATTTGTAATTAGCACAAGGACCTGAAACAAAATTAACTTAGATCGTATCAGCTGAAACTCAAAGAGACTAAGAGACTCTTTTTTCCCCTCCCACACAGAATAGGCAGCATAATGTAACATGGCACACATTGAAATAATTCCTTTATAGGCATTGCTTTAGTTGCAGAATCTGCTGTTACTGAAGAAACATGCTGCATCATTACAGGGTATATTAAAGAAATTTGTAATGTTCATTGGCTATTCATGACCTTCCTAAGTTCAAAGAAAAAAAAGTTTCTCTGAGGAACTCACCGATTTAGGATTAAGTTAGCACCTTTGAAAACAATTTTTTCATTGTTTGAAGTTGCACTTTTGAAAATAGCAGATCAATAGACAGTGAGTAACGAAAAGACAAAAACTGGGAACTAAAGCATCATACTGGGATTTTTTTTTAATAATGCTTGCAAAGCATTATTTAAAAAAAGCAGTTTGGAAACAGTTTGGAATTGCACCACTACCCCTGGGTGGGGGAGTGCGGAAATATCTAGCTCTACAACCATAATTTATAAAGTCAGTCTCAATCAGCCCTTAGGAAGAGCATGCACCTTTAGAGAGGAAAGAAATGAAGGGTTTTTTTCTTATGTAATGAAGATTACTCTAAATGCTTACCTGTATTTTCCTTTGCTTTTCTGGATTACATCTGACCATTGATTTCTCATTGAAATTTATCAACTGTCAAGACACTGGATGTGAAAATATTTTTGACTCAGTAGGTATTCAAATGAACAGAAGAAATCAGATTAGTCCTTGAAGCTCATTATTCTTTAAAGGAAAAAAGTTACAAAGACAACAAAACTGGCAAAAATAAGGTAAAGAAACCCCAAGAAAAGTGATATTGCAAATTTTTATAGGCAGGAGAAGCCACTTCAAATGAGGAAAAATTTAAGTCAATTAATACAAAACCCACACAAATTATCGATCTGGGAAGTTCAGGTACAACATCTAACACACTGTGCGTGGCCTTTGTTTGTTTTTAGGAGTCATTTCTGAAACCACTTCAGCCAAAGAAAGCTCTACATATTATTATTAATATGTTGTTATTAAGTATTTAAACCGATTTAAAGCTTTTGTCATATGCTGAACACTCATCACAGCTAATAAGAATTAGCAATGACATGTTATTCACTTTTATTTGACTCTTTGTGGAGTTTGGAACTTTGTCCTCTGCTAGCACACCTATGACTAGACTGGGGCTTTTCAGAATCCCAGAATTTATCAGTCTCTCACTTGTATTAGGAAACTCAAGGCCGGACATAATATCAGAGTGGCACATACCAGGGATGTGGAGTAATTGCATCCTTTGACCTGTTGGCTATTCTTTTGGTAATGGTGCTCAGCATGCGGGTGGCTTTGCAGACACAAGGGTCCATCTTGCCAGCACGGCCCTTTTGGCCCAGTTGCACCGCATTACTCCATCTTATGCACCAGACATGCAGGGACAACTTTGGTCACTTCTTCATCAGGACCAGGTGGTTCATGGGAGATGCCCATGGAGACATCCCCTTCCCTCTGGTCCTGACCACAAGCCTACGCTTGTCCCACGCGCCTTCCCTGCTGCACTTCCTCACGAGCCTTCATCCCCACACTGCTGCACTCCCAATCACACATGCTTCTTCTGCATATCCAACTAGTGCCAGGGGCAGCACACTGCCCAAATACAGACCTTGAGTTCCTCCCATTTCACGTACTCATGCTTCATTTTCTCTTTATTCTCTTTGATATTCAAGATGTGAAATCATGTTGATTTATAGAGTACTTAACACATTAGTCTTCCAAATAGCTTTGCATCATATTAATTTTGATTAGAGGCAAATTAATTTATGTTTAACAGAATTAATGGTAATTAATTAATTATCAAAATTAAAGGTAATCTAAGAACAAGGTCAACTATTTTTCATAGCCAGTACTTTTCCTAAAACCACTAAATACATGAAATGCCAGGGTTAAGAGAATTTAAGCACCTGGTCCAAGTCACACATGACCAGACCATCAGGATATGTATTTGATAAGAATAAATAGGCAATGCTAGACTCTAGTGGAGCAGGTTCAATCACAATTGGTATATAAAATACCAGTAAGCAGTAAATATTACAAAATTGGTGTTACCCTACTTCTTTTTTGGAAGGAGTCCTTAAGAGAGATAGTAGGATACTATTTTCACCTCAGCAACATCTAGTCCAACGGCCTCCCTTCTGAAACATCAGTTCTTATGTTGGGGTAAGTATTAATGATATTTCTATCCCTAAGAGAATAGTCATTGACAAGACAGTTTTAAGTGGTCAATAAAATGATACTAATCATTAAGGAAAAATGTAGCCTTCACACTTGAGCATGATGATATGGCTACCCCAAAGTTCATTTCCATAAAAACATAGAAAATAGGGATTGTTTCAGGCAATTTTCCATTTAAAATGCTTCAATACCGATTCACCTTTCCTAAACTATCCAAAAAGTGCATCTAGTTTGCCTACCTTTTAACAATCAATCCTGCAAACTTCCTAGGCAATTCACTCACTGTTTAACCAAAGTAAGAAAACCCTTCCCAAAGCTTAACCTGAACTTTTCTACAATTTAAGTTTGTTACTTCTTGCTCCATTCACAGCAAACAAGTAGTTTTTGTCCTCACTCAACCAGCCTTTTTCATGTTTAATATTTTACCTATCTCTATTATCAAGTCTCTCCTTTGCTTTCTTTCCTGGGCACCAAGTAATCAAATTCTCACAGTTTTTTTTTCTCATAGGATACAATTTCTAGATATCAGTTTCAAATTGAAGAAGCAAAAACTAACTGTAAAGTGTTTCTCTTTTCTACTCAGGCTATCAGCAGGAATCTTGTTAATGTGCCTTAAATAACATTGCTTTGAGTTGAAACTTTACCCCTTTTAAATAAACTTTTTCCCATTTGACACTGTTTAGGCATGACATAAGGATTATAAGCATACTATTAACATCCACTAAACACACAAACTACTAAAGATCCATAACATATATAATCACAGGACTATTCATAGCATAAATTTTCTGGTATAGCATTAACGAGCTGACTTCCCTAATTTGTTGCCATTTACTTTGAACTACCAGCACCAGAAAAAAAAATCAGTGATCTGAATCAGTGCATATTAAATCACCATCGGTATGTGTATTAAAGCTCAGCTTTACTACTAAGGACTGAAGCTTTGGATTACAGATATTTTAAAACTTTTTTGAGCTGTGTCCCTATTCACTATATTAAAAAACATAAAATATTAAAAGCTAGGGTTTTTTTGAATATTCAAAATCTGAGCAAAGCAAGACATATGGATTCAAAATTCAGGTCCAGCATTAAGAATTTTCACAATCATTTTTTAATCTTTTTAGCTTCTGTGGTGAAGTTACACATAGTCACACTGACAAGTCCTTAGTCCACGTATCTTTTTTATACTGTGGATGTGCTTGGCTTCACTGCCTGATTGGATCATAGTTTTATCTGCTCAGCACTTAGCACAATAGGCAGCAGCACAGAACAGACAGCTCAGATACAGTAAGATGAAGACAAAGCTGTCGATCACAGACACAGCTGACCTTCTCTGAACTATTTAGGGATGGGCTGGATACTGTAGAGAGGAAGTTTTAAGGAAGACAGATCTATATTTTTACTAGACAAATTATTATTTTTTGTATAGCCTGTTAGCTTTTCAACTTCGTTGGGAATGTGTGGTAAATCATATGACCAAGAGGAACTTTCGTGTGTTTTTCACTGTCAAAATTTTGCACAAAGTTCTAAGGGATGTTCCAGGTAATTTGTCCCAGACAACAAATTATTAATGTGAATTGCCTTCTGTCAAAGAGCCACGAGGCTGCTTTGCTGGGAGTGTACAGGCAGGACCAAAGCAGACAGCAGTGCAGCTCCTGCATGCTGCTGCATTTGCACCTTCCTGAGTCGATAGCATCTTCACTGGAAAGGGGCCACATACGCCAGCACCTTGCAGATCTACCACACTTTCTAAGCTGTTTGACAAAGATTAAAAGAGCTCTCCAAAGATTTAGAAAACTAGGTTTGCCTCTCCCCAATGCTTTTCTCTCCATTGCTCTCCACCCAATTTTTAAACTCTTTTTTCCTCTCTCCTTCCCCTGCTTCCCCCAACTCCTCTCCTTAAGATAACATTGCTTGTGATAAAATTAAGCAGCTATGTTCCTGCTATGGAGAGCAAGCTTCTTTAAGACTCCACCCTTTTGAAGACTGCCTGTTCCATTCCACTAATCCTTCAAATGCCCCTCTCCCAAGAACACCCTTCTCCATCATACTTCAAGGGATTCTCTTTTGCTCCAGAAAAATGCCATGTTCAGATACAAGAGGAATTAGTTCTCCTAGATTCATCCAATCTGTTATCCCAAGATGCTTCCACCTGAAAAGATGATCACTCAAGTATAACAACTGACTTTTTCCTAATCTGACAGATATGTGACAGCACTGCCAGCCTGCAGTAAATTCCATATACACTGAGGCACCAAGATTTCAAAACATGAAAAGCCCAGGTGCAGTAAAATATAACCAACAAAAAGCATATATTAATGCCTTTGGGATAAAAGAAAATCTGACAGCTGACATAGCATTTTGTACAACCACCTGATTAACTGATTCAACGCACTCAGCCAGACTCTATAGGTGAAAAGAGAAGTCTGAAACCAAGCATCAGTGGCAAAGAGTTTAATGATTAGCACAACCCTTTTCAAACAGCATATATGACCTGAATTTCATGTTGAATGGATACCACATAAAATACAAAAAAAAAAAATCCATTATTTTTAATGCTGGAGTTGACTGTTTTTCCTTGGATTTAAACACATCCCATATCTTTCTCTAACCTCACTGACAACTGGAGAAATAAACATCATGTAGCTACCCACCTGCTATATAGTTGAAGTACTGTAGTCACCTCAATCCTGACTTTTTGATTTCAGGTATTTTCCTATAGAAATACTTGGAAGAAAAAAAGACACCCTCCTTTCTTTTATCTTTGCTGAAGAAAGCGAAGAGGATTCCAATCTCAGAGAAAACCTCTAGTAGGGATAGGAGGACGAGGTGAAGGAGCCACAAAGATGGATGACCCCCACCATGGGACCATTCTCTCCTCCATCATTCAGAAGCAATAGATACCCAATTACTTGGCAAACAATGATAGAAATAGGTTAGATGGTCCCAAGCTTTGAAAGGAGCATGCAGTGAAAGCTGAGGCTCACAAAAATACCTCCTATCTTGGCAAAGAACTGCATGCTGGCCCATGAAAATTTTTTTTTGGATAAAAACTTTGAAACTAGTCTACTACACCAAAAACTTTCAATTTTTACAAATCTGCATTTTCTGAAACAAAGCAAAAGATAAGTTTCCCCTGAAAAATATTCCAGATTAATTTACAAGTCTAATATTAAGCACACAGTCCTTTTAATCCTTGATTTTAGTTCCCCTAAGGGGTAAACATAAGGTTGACTGTATGCCAGGAATGAGTCTACTCAGTAAAAAAAAATATGACTTTTACAGTCACTTTTCAATTTAACTGACAGTTAAATTATTACAAATTTTCAGAGAAATTCCATATAAAATAAATCCCTCAGGCAAACATGCAGCAATTGAAGTACTGATATATTTAACTTATCAATCTAAAGTTAAATTACTAAAATTCCTATTTCTACCAGCTTCAACCATTTAAGTGGGACATCGATGAAATTTTAATTTGTAATGTATTTTAAGGACTAATGTTTTAGACTAATTAAATTTTATTAATACAAAGATAAGAATTTAAAATAAAGATGGTTTCTCTTCTTTAGTATGTCTGTTTATTATGTTTACAGTTATTTGAACTGACAAAGAATGATGCAAGTGGAAATAGGCTATCCACACGAGTTTGAATATCATTGCTTTTCACATTGTATTTTTTTTGTTTAAGATCATGAAAGTGCAATACCTCAAGTATTCGACTACATTGGTAATCTCAGCGTAGAGTGCACTAGGACTTTGAAAGTACCCAGACAAGCAGAAATAGTTACGCTTTAAAGTTCATACTCAAAATAATGAATATCATTCCTTTCAGGCAGCTTTTGTCAAACTCTGCACCATAAATTATTCTCGCTTCTTCCCTCGCCTTCCTCATGAATCCCAATTATTGCACACACAGGAGATCCAAAGAGTGAGACAACACCAAAGCGGCAAACCGGTGCCACTGGGGAGGAACAAAAAGAGAAGGAGAAGGTGAACATGAGCTCTACATTATTTATTCCTTATAACAGGAAGGGGTCCAAGGCAATAAAAATACTTTGTTATTCAAAAGCAGGAGGCAGAAGGGATTGCACCAAGTCCAACACTGGAAATAATCTTCATTTCTCCAAGGAATTAGCGAAGGCCATTGCTACTTGCTCCTTTGTACTTTACCAGGGAGATGGGGGGCATTGAATAATGTAGGGAAAGGGCTGTTGGAAGCACAGATTTTCCTCTCCCCATGCCAACATTGATGCTTATGCGTGAAGGTGACACACTCAGGTGATCACTAAGCTACAGGACAGCCATGAAAACAAGGCCTCATGAGGAAGCTCTACTAAACCCATAGCTTTGCCTTTCTCTTGCAGTAATATCCTGCACTGCAGCACAAAGGCCGAGTCTCCTCGGGAGCTTGTGCTAACGTGGCACAGCTTCCACGCTGGGGAGCTCTCATGGCTCAAGGACTCAGTGCACAGCTAGTAGAGCTCCATCTGGCATAACTCTATAGGTATGAATATCTGTAGATAGCTTCCCATATGAAAAAAAAATGCCATGCTTGTTCTTCATCTATAGGCCTTTCATTTAATTATTTTAATAATAGTAATTATTATTAATGTAATCATCCTTCATGTAAAGCAATAATGAGATGATACTCCTTATTTAAGTGATTTTTTCTTGTGGTGCAGAATTCGTTTCTTGTTTTCAGTATTGGCCAAAGCATCACCAGAGCTTGCCAATTGATTAATGTGGAAAGGAAAACAGTGTTGGCTATTATACAGGTCCCACCATTACTGGTAGCATTTGCTCTCTCCTCTATATCTAGCAAAATGTCTTGTCCTAATCCTCTGTAGAGTCTATTATTGTGATGACGTCATTGGTATCTCTATCCACATCCAATTCACTTTTCAGAGATCTAGAGAGATTCTTAGGATTATCCCAGAGGAAACATTTACCTATCCTCCCTAAAGATATTCTGGTGTCACTTAAGCCATGCTTTGATTTTTCTTTAAAAGTTACATTTTACAGGGCAGCTTTGTCAACTTCCAAGCCTTTTTTTTCCCCCCCTCTCCTCTAAGCAATATCTACCTTGTTTTATATCCCTATTGCCACTCCTTTGCCTCTCTATTACCACTATAATATGTTATTATATCTCTTATTAGTAGTCCATTATTTTAGTATGTAGAGCTTTGCTGTATTTAAGGACTCTTTCAGTCTTCTCCTTGTTTAAATCTGATCTTATTAATCATGGCCACATCAGTGTACAAAGCTATTACTTCCTATGCACCAGTAGAGTCCGTCTCTTCACAAAGAGCCTTTTCCTTGTGTATGTCTTTCCAGTTAGTCAATCCTCCTCATAAATATCAAAAATATTTTAATTTACTGAGGCAGTGATGTATCCCTCTTACTGACTGCTTGTGTTTTTCCAGGAGAAGCAGTTCTCTAACATTTTCCTGATTTCTTGTACTCAGTACTTAGGTAAGCTTCTAAAGATGAAACCTATTTGCTTCTACAAAGGTTTTAAAACTTGGTTTTCCTGTATAGCTTTTACTTAGCGATTTCCACTTTTATTCAACAACTGACTGATAAAGTGGTTGTACTATCAGTGTCTGCTCAGCATTGTCAGCTGAAGGCAGTTTATATAAATTCTTTGAAGTATTTCCTAATATGTTTGGTTTGGAGACCAATATATATAATTGCAAACATACATATCAATATCAGCAACTGTAATAACTATTTGCTCCAATATGAATCTGAATTCAAACAGATCAAAGTAAGAACTACACTTACGGCTCATTCATAAATTATAAACTACAGATCTAAAGCTTTAAGTCATCTTTACTGAAATGCAACATCATTTTGAACTAGTAGATTTTCTTTCCCTCCTATGAAAAGTAAATGAAAATGTAAGAACTATTTGAGAACGGCAATTTCAAATAATTCATAGTGAGGAAAAATACCTTTTTGGTGAATTTATAGAAGAGTGAGAAGCAAGTTTCTTCAAGTTCATCCCATGAGCATATCAGCTAGCAGCCAAATGTCCATGAATGATACAGGTAACAAGTTTGAAGGTTGAAAAGACCGAACTTCACTTTTTCTTAAATCTAGCAATAAACTGCATTAAGTAAAGGAAATAAGGTGTTTCACTCTACAGATAGTGACCTGTTCTTATGCTTAATCTTTCATAAAAGATAACGACAACAAAAGAAAAACCTCCCACACACGAAAGCTTTGCATTACTCTCTCTTGGAAAGGCTGTCCAGTGAAGAGAGCTCATGGTGTGTCCAACTTTGGTTAGAGAAAAGAAATCATTTTCCGTACTGAAAGATAACAGCCTTGTATTATCTTCTGCATTGCACCTAGGTGGAAGGTTCAGGGAGGGAGAGAGAAATATGGTCGGTAAGTTATCTTATGGAAGTTTGGTTTAACAAACATCACTCCCTGAACAGGTACCAGCAACAACATAAAAAAAAATGCTAAATACACAGGAGGATAGAGGGTTATCTCTTCCTTACTTAACTATACAGCACTGGATAGTCTATTCCTCGCTGACAGGCATAATCTCACTAGCTGGACCACAAATCCTGGTGTCTCTCAAGGTCGCTGGAGTTTCTTTCACAACCTGTCATGTCCCCTAGACGCAAACTAACCTAAGTCACTTGACATAGCATCCTAATTTACCTGTGAGTAACCCATATATCTTTAAATTTGAACACAGTAATATCACTAATGTGCTTTTCATGTAATTTTTGGGTGGCGGGAAAAGGGGTAGAGGTATGAGAAAATATGTTTTTCTACAGAAAACTGCCCATGGAAGACTTCCTGTGACCATATGTAAATACAGAATTCAGCAGAAAATGTAAAAAAGTGAAAGTATCAAAGAGCTAAAACTTATAGCAAATCGGGTTAAAAATAAAGACGTCATCAGCAATTTGGAGCTTGCTAGCAAAGTTTTGGTTCTGGTCAAGGTCCAAAAACCTTTGTACAGCTTGCAACCCACTCTGAGTTCAGATACTGTGACCAGCTATCTTTCCAAGAGACTCTCAGGTCCACAGCTGAAATCCAGACTATAAAAGTCTCAGATGATCACACTTATAGATAATTTGTAGTAAGAATTCCGATTTATAATCTGTTTTTCTTAAGAAGGTAGCATTACTAAAGCAGACCTTCATGTTAAAAAGAAAACAGTATCTAGTAGAAAATGACCAATTCTGAGACTAGAGGATGACATAAACCCTAGCCTAAAAGCTGAGGACAGAAATGAAGAGCTAAGAGAGAAATGCTGAATCCTCTCAGCACACGCTGCTGCTAAGGTGCTCCCTTCCTCCCCATTGCCCAGAGAGCTTCTACTCCAGCAGCCACTGTTCATGTGTTTTTGTCTCTTGTTCGATTACCAAGAGATGCTCATTTATTATTGGGGCTGCAGAAGTTCAGGTCAGCTGGGGATGTGTAATTTGCTGCTGTAAATCTAAGGCAGGGTTTTCCTTCATATGATTGCCTCCAAGTAGCAAGCTTATCATCACTAAGCACTTGCCAGCACTTCCCTTCTGGGGTACTTCCAGCATCTCCCCTTGATGAAAAGGATGCAGCCTGCTTAAATAACAAAACCAGCAGAAAGGAAGAAAAAGTACATCTAGAAGGCAAAGATCAAGAAACAGCTCATTCCTTGTAAGCTGGCAACATCTCTTTTACAACAGCAGCGTTATGACTGTTTTCTGTATGGCCAGTGGAGGTGCCTGGGAGATGAAGGACCACCTAACAACATGACACAACCTGCGTTTCACATCAGCAAGCCTCGAGGTGAGGCAGAACTGGGAACGCCGCTTGGGCCTTTTTCAGCCCTAGATATGGCGAAACATAAGAAGATTGAAAATGTAGCTAGAGGCGCAGCACAGGTAGGAGAGGATTTTGGTGTAGTGAAGAATTAGAAATCACTTTAGGACAGACAGGGTCTATACAGATAAGAAGTAAAAGTCCTGGTGGAAATAATAGCTGGCATTGGTAAGGAGTTTAAAGTACAGAGTGACTGCCAGGAGGAGGGAAAAAGGAATAAGCACACATAGAATAAAAATACGAGAGCAAGAAGATCCCAAAGGGGTATTATGAAAATAGAAATAGTGAAAGAGCATGTAAAGCATTTCCAGATCAAATTAGATAACAAGGAAAAGTTTTTTTTTTTTTTTTAATAGGTATGAAAAAAATACAAAGTGTATTCAGATACATTTTCTATGGACACCTAGTTAAAATATTAACATGTAATGAAATAACTAAATTGATATAAATTGTATTAATTCTCCAGATTTCAATCACCGAACTGATATGTTTCCATAAGCTGAAAATTAGTAACAGCAAAATGAAGCAGTGTACAAATAATATGGAAGCAGTCATTAAGGGAATTATGCACATTTTATGTTTAGGACCAATAGATAAAGAAAATATCTTTTAAATTTCTTCTTTAGGTGTTATAGGACTGGTTTGACTACTGAAATTACTATTTTCATATATCTGATGCAGTATGTATTGTTTTTTTTAAAAAAACTTGAAGTTTCTCCTTTTCTGTCTTACATGACCTTTACAGGCAGAGCTTTGAAGCTGAGCAAATTGAGAAATATTGATTTATTACAGACTTAGTAAAAGTAGCCTTGAAACAAAATTTTATATCTTTCTTGTTAGGTGATACTCTTTACCCCCAAATCAATAGGGAAACTTAGAGAATTCTTGGCTCATATCTTGAAGACACTTTTTCAGAAAAACCTGGACACATTAATTCAGTCATTACTGAATATTTCAGTCTTTTTATTTTAAACAGAGAATCTTACTTTATCTTTCCTTTTACAAGAAAATAACTAAAATAATACTAGAATTGAATGTAGCTACCAAGTAAATTGCCAAGAATGAAGTCCGATTACCAAAGGTTTGCAGTACAATACATATGCTGAATCAAATTAAGAAACAACCACTTTCCACTAGCAGAATCTGGTCTGACTACCTGCTTAAAAAATATATATATATATACATATATATCTCAATACAGCGCTCTCTGCCTCCCCTGTTAACAGTAACATCAAGTAGTCTCAGGTCAAGTGACTGCTGCTTGTTTCTCTATGTCCAATGCTTTTGTAAATACAATGTAGAAAGGCTGGTAATCAATGTTGAATGATATATCAAAAATGTTTTGGTTGACAGAAAATTAAATATACAAATGTAAATGCCAACTAGAGCTACCAAGCTGTGTTAGACTGTCTTCACATTGTTTACAAGACAAAAGAGCCTTGCAATAGCCAAATAAACCTGCTAAACTCTTCACTTTGAACCCTTCCTCGCCCTGCTTCAGAATCAGTGAATGTATTTTGAAGGCAAGCAGATGCAGCGCAGGAAACTTCAATCCTCTGGTCAACACTGCTGTGGGTTCAGAGGCTTCTGTTCCCTCATCATAAACTCCATCTCTCCACCTATTATCAGGTGGTCTTGACTGCATCTACTACAGGAACATACGGTAAGGTTAGGGGCCACATGTTTTTCTGACCGAAAGCATGAACTAGTAAGAGTAACTTCTTTACAAAAAATTCTACATAGGATTAAAAACATATGTGAAAATTCTTGCAAGCTTTTTGCTAGCACACAGTAAACACAAAACAACTTTCTCCTTACTATCATCCTAGCATAAATACGCACTTTGCTCTTTGTATGGCATTTTTTCCACCAAGCAATGCAAAGGGATTAGACCAAACATCTCCTGTCCAACTATTTGTTGGACAAGCTGGATCCAGCTCACGGGACTCGCTTATGCCCTGCTTTGACCCTCCTTTGTTTATCCCACTTTCAGGTTTCTTCAGTCTAGAATACAATTCAAGGTAGGACGGACAGATGATACCAGAAATACTTGCATTACTAAATTGAATTATTCAGTCAGGACGTCAGGATTGACTAGTAACTTCATTTGCACTTTCTGGGAATTGTGGTTTTCATAATACTCCTGTTCTCACAATGAGAACACTCCTGTCCTCACTATTGCTATTCAGAAACTTTGGAAATTGTATATGCTGCTCCTGGGACAAGACTAATTCAGCATAGATTTAATGAAAACACATGAAAGATGGAGGATTTCATGCAGGATAAACCAATTCAAGCTTTGACCCAGAAAAAGATGGCAAAATGAGGTCACAAATCAGCACCACACCAGTACTGTAATGCCTTGGAATAAAGGCATTACTGCGTGCCCATATGATGTTCCTGAAGCAATTTTAATAGCTTACCTGATAGCATTTAGGAGCTATTTATCTCTCTGCAAGCAGCATCTCAGCAGAATTCTCACACAAAGAAAATCTTTTTTTTTTTTTTTTCCTGAGCAACTTTAATCTCATGATCAAATGCAAAAGGTATCTCTTATCCCTCTTTTGTTCAGAGATTGTACAGACCACAGAGGAATTTGATTTTTTGTCTGTATTCCTTTCATGCTCAATACACTATATTTGTTATCTTTTTGTTTTGAAAAACATATTGAAATAAGTTTAACATAATACCTTTTCAAGAAGACATTCTGTAACGGCTATATACACAAAAAGCTGGGTGGAGATGCTGAAGTTGCTCCACTGATACAGAAAGAAAATAAATCATGATCTTATGGATTTGGTCATGGACTACTTTTTTTTTTTTTTTTAAAGCAATCACCAGAGATAAATATGTGTATATGTAATATGTGTAGTGGTTTATGATTATGTTTTCAAAAAATCAAAAATATCCTAAAGGAAAAACCATGTGCTTTCTGATCTTAATGTTTTGAGTCTTCATCTTAACACAATATCCACCTCTGGAAGATGTTAACTAGGCTATGAGAAGCTCCCAGAACTTTACCAGAAGAGCACTTTCAGAAAACTGAGTTTCTCTAAGCTTCATCCGGACACTACAGAAAAGCAATTCAGCTGCATTTGGGCAAGAGGTTTCTCAATACATTTCAAAACAAACAAACTAAAAAAACAGGCAAAAAAGTGTAAGAAAGATGTTGGACTATCTCCAGTCTATTCATATTTTATGGAAGAAAGGAAATCACTCCAAAAACACTCTTTTTCCGTCTCAAGATGACAGGTTAGAGACAAACTCCTAAAAGTCTCAACCCCATTTCTTGGACTCTTTGTCTTCCCCAGACTCTCATTTCTGCATTTGAGCAAAGCAGGTGAGGAATTCATTTTGTCTGTGTTCCTCATGCAGCTTTTAAAACATTTACCTGAGCTGTATTTTATTACCATAAAGGTGAAGAGACCTCTGTGAATAATTAGTTCTGAGAAAAGGATTAGTCTAGATTGCTGGCAAAGGGAACTTCACTGGTACTATCCCTCTCAGTCTACTGAGCAGAAGCCAGATGATCTTGCATCTTAGTTATTAATCTTAGCCTCATCCAGATTTGAGCCAAAAAGGTTAAGTATTAAAGCCTTGTATCCCATTACCAGTGCCACAAACCATTTTCTCTTCCACTCTTCTGTTTCATATACTGCCTGTCAGATTTCATTTTCTCTCTTAACTCAAAAGATCAAGTTTATTCTATAGAATTGACATAGAAAGTGATCAAAAATGCTTTAACCTATTTTTGGAAAGAATTAACTTCCTATGCTACAGACTTCATCATTTTGTCCCTTTTTATTACAGAGCTCCTCAATAAGAAGTGGAGCCACTCTCTTTTTTATTTTTATTGCCTGTGTCATCAATAAGCGTGAAAGCAGCTTTGGATCCAAAAAGCCACCCTCACGGGTGAGCTGCCATCTTCTACACAGCCTCAGCACTCCGAGGGACATGAGGCTCTCTCAGAAAGTAGCTTATAGGGAGCACGGTATTTGCCTGGTAATATTTTATCATTCCTCAGTCCAATCCACACTTTTCTTTTTCTCCTCCTTCCTTCTCTTGGATCCTTCTCTTGTATCTATTGTCTAACAGCTAGATGATATTAATAAAAAGCTGTTTTAATATGGCTAAAGCAATATGGAGACTTGAGTTTGATTTGAGTTGTACATAGGCAAAAAAAGTTTTACTCCCTCTGAATTAGTTTGATAGGTGACAATATTTCCTGAAAGGAAATATATACACACATATATATACACACACACACACTTTTGCATGTTCAGTGCAAAGAAAGTTTTCATTGTGTTGGTTGAAGTTTACTTTACATGAAAACAATTAAGCATTTAGATTTTCAAAATTATCATATTAAAACAGTGCTGAATCTGGCTCTGGCTGTTAATTTGCTCTCCACAGAGAAGGCTGTATTAGGTTCCTTTATTATCTCAATGCTATTGCACAGCAAATCTGATAAAAAAAACACCTCACTTGCTTTCCAGGGTTATGATGAACAAGCAGATTGCCTCTGTGTAAGCACAAAGTTAACCTCAGGGTCTTTTCTCTTGAGTCAGGTGGAAATTTTGAATAATATCTTCAGAGCAATATAATTAACTTTTAGTGTGTATTTTTATTCTTGACTTTTAAAATAAGGTTAAAAGTTAGAGACATTGAATTGAAATACTCTGCCTGAGTATTTTCTGAGTTATTGTGCTCATTGTCATGTAAGTGTTGCTCACTCCTGACTTTTCAAATAAATAACCTAACTTGGAAATTCATTTTCTCTCAACTTTTTCTTTAAAAACCATTCAAGCAAGGCTAATTAACCATACCACATTCAAGTTCAGAGCACAATTAGCCTTACCCTTATACAGCTGTTAGTTTGGCAAGAACTACAATCCCTGGAGAGCTCTAAGTGCCTACAAGTGTTATAGGTGTTGCTCGTCATTAGTGGCACCACTAGCAAGGGCAGAAGTGTTCCCAATTAAATTGTATGATAACCTAGAGAAACTGCATGTCCCGATGCATAGATGTTACTGCAGATTTACACATTCAGAAATGAAAGCAGAAAACGGCCTCCTCTGCAAGCTGAAGCTTGAGATCTCTCAATGCACTCAAAATATTCTGTGCTCTTTTGCCAAGAGGATATTCTGCCCCATTTGGAGCCATAGCTGCAGCAGCCTCTGTGCCCATCAGCTGGTCACAGCTCCTGCCATCCTTGTACAAGACAAGAATCTCCCCTCCAGGTCTAACCATTAGAACCTCTTCTACCTCCAGGAAAGGAAGCAGGTCCTTACTGAGGGCTGCAACACTGGGCAGCTCCACACTGCAGAGTCTCACAGGGATGATGTATTCCTATAAACTAAGTATGTCTTCTTACAGAAGAGAAGCCTTAGTCTTACTTCTAAAATAAGACTAAAGAGACAGGAACATTTTACTTCAATGTTCAACTTCAGGAGATCACATATTAAGAATTCCTAACCATTTAAGACTTCTCTGCGGTTTTACATCTCAATAGCTTTTGGGAAAACTACACTGGAGGCTTTGACTTTTTTCTTCTCCGGAAGAAACACAGGCACATCAGGTATCACCTTCTCCATTGCTGTTGACAGAATAGATGGAACAAAGAGTAGAACATTTCAAGGGAGGGGGAGGGGGGAAATACTATCTTATCATTCCCTGAGACTTAGAAAAGCTTTTTTTATCAAAAGAGCAAAATGTGTGAAAAAGTTTGAAACCCTCAAAAATCACATTTTGAGAGTTTTGAACATAACCACACAATTTGTTCCTCTCATTCATCTGGAAGTAGCAAAAATACAAACCAGAAGATGAAAGTTTAAAATTCAGCCTCCGGATATGTCTTTATATCCTTACTTTGCTTTTCATTCATCCTGTAAAACCAAGCGAACACAGAAATTTTCAGGTATATCGTATTAAACAAGTAATATCCTAAAGACATCCTATTATTCCTAAAGACACTGCAAGCATATTAAAGCAATACAGAAGCTGTTTTATTTTACAGACATATTGTTACCATTATGCTTGATTTGGGATTCATCAAAAATTTGAAGACTTCATCCTAAAACTGAAAAGTATTTCCCATTTCTCCTAATGGAGGCCTCTGAAAGCTAAAGTTACTTAGCTTCCATCAAGTGACAATCTCCTATTCATGCCTATGAACACAGAATTTGAACTGTTTTCCCCACTGCCACTGTATTTAAAGACTTGAGCCTTCTTGCAAATTAAGCTATGGTACGAGTTTTAAATAAAGGAGATAATTAGTAATAGCTTTTTAACTACCTTATGCCTATTAATTTAACAATGCACATTAAGTTGTAACAAGAAAAGAAAAAGATTTGTTCCAGTGCCAGAAGTTGCATCATCTCTGCAGGTATTACTCAGTGATGATTGCACCACTCAGTGAATTCCCTCCATTTCCAAATTTGAACAGACAGCACGCTCAGGTATCTCTGCAGTAGTACATGTCAGTGTATATTACAGATGCACATGAAGAACACCCACACTCAAAAGCATACAGAAATACTGATTCTTGAGCAGCAGTGACATGAACAGAAAACTCCAGCCCCTTTGTGACTTCAGCTTTTCCATCATTAGGCAAGCACAACACTGCCCCAGAAACATTTTCATAATAGAATTCCCAGTGGTGTTAAAATCAGGAAAACTCAGGTTGTAGTTCACAAAAACCTGTTGTAAGTTATGAAGACAGCCCTGAAATAGATATGTTAGATTTCCACACACAACTGTATTTGATCAAGGAGAACTGCAGCAACTGAGAGCTTTCTCTACTTCCTACCTCTTCTCTTAGGAGTTAGAAGCCTCCTGCTAAAGACCTGTCTGTATCTGCAGTTATGCAAAAGCTACCAATTAATTTAAACTTGCACAACATATATATTGACCAGCTATTAAGCTGCATTTTCCTTAACTCATTCAGTTATTCTGCCGTTTGTACCATTTCAAATAAACCCCTCAATTCAAGTGAATGAATAATATAACTGATACAGCATATAATCTCAGACTACCTTGTTTCTTTATCATGAAATTTATGCTTCAAGTATGAAGCAATTTTCTTTGAACTCCAAATATGGACAGTAAATCTTTCCACAAATGCTCACTTTGTAGTGATCAGTGCTATATACTTTTTAATTAACCTTATCACTGTATTTCTAAATATTCATGACAGTACTGTCCTCTGCAGACCTCAGAACACACATATATTTATATACATACATATCTATATATCATATTTACATCACAATTCATTTTTAGTGGAAATATTCAATTGCTTGCATAGCAAATGGTACATGTTTCAGCAGAAGAAACACAGAGCAGAAAGAAAGATAACTGAAGGACTAAAACTAGACAATCTAAATTGCTAAGCATTACAAGAAAAAACACAATGCAAAATCAGGATTCTGATCTCTTAACCTGCCAACATTTGTGTAATTTTCCTTCTACAAGCAGTATTATTTATTTCTATTCAACAGCTCCCACAAGCTACATAGAGTGTAAGAGTCTGAGTGATCCAAGCCCTTAACAGCTTTGAGCAGGTATGTGAAGCTTGTCCAAACGGTGTAAAAATGATAAGCTTGCAAGGGCTTTGTGTAGCTAGAGACAAACACCAATGCTTTTCTCCCACCCAAGGGCGAAGGCATTTATGGTGGCCTCATGCCAGATGGGCACTGAGCAAGCCCTCTTCCATGCAGTGCTCCTGCCCTACAGCTCAGGCTGAGCTGGATCAAAGACCTTGGACCAAAACTGTACTGACTTCCTGTACAGCAAAACCTCATCCTAGAAACACAGCGTCTCTTAATAGCTAGAATCTTTTTTTTTTTTTTTTTTCCCCCGTATGTGAAAAGGATTGTTCTTGCCCAATGAGCCTAACCTGTGCACCAGGGAGGCAAGGGAGGAGTGGTATCCTCAGAAGCAATACTGTGCATAATGAATCTGTTTTAACTGTAATTACAAGGTATACTTAACAGAACATCACAGCCATCAGCTTCCTTCAGTTTGCTTATCCAGCTGAGGGGATGTTGTGCATAAAGTAACTTAGAACTGAAGATAAGCACAGGCGGTCACTGAATGTCCACATGTCTATAAGCATGAGCTTAATCTTTAATCTTAAAACACAAACTTAAGCTTAATGAGTGAAACATCACATGCCACAGAACAGACATTTCGAAAAAAGTGCCAAATTATAAATACTTACTCAAAAAGCTGACATTTTCAACAGAAAGAAGGGATGGTGTCATATGCCACCTCAGCTATTAATCCCGTATACATAGTGTGGGAGATAGATGCCTGGTACTGAGACATGGACCATTTGCTGTGAGCACTGGCTCTGTCTTCCAGAGCAGAGGCTCCCTAGAGCCATTAAGCCTAAATGTTTCTCAAACCCAGGACCATTCCTGTGAATGGAAAATTTGAGCTAACCTTGGTTCAAGAAGTAAGGAATTGCCACTCAAAGCCATCTTAAAAAACAAAGGAATAACGAGGTATGAAAAACAGAACGGCGACATCCTTGTAAATACAAGCAATTACAAATAAACCTTTGTTCTCCATACAGAATTATAAGCATTACCCCTAGTTAACTTCTGAAGACAAACTCTATAAACACAGAATAATAGATGAGGCTATGCTTTTTTAATTTAAACATGCCATAGCGTACGTGACTTTTTTTGCTGTTGGCAACGGTTTTAAACTGAATTTCGTTTTCTAGCCAAATGATGAAAGAAACATTAATTACCTAGTAAATAAACATCTAACATAAGAAAATTTAGATTTAAAATTTGAATATGCTGGTCTGTAATTACTGAAATAAATGCATATAGTTGTAGCATGGCTCCCAAGAGGCAAAGACGCATCTACTGCAGAAGCTATATTTAGCCGTAAATAAGCAAACAAACCTTGTAATTGTTCTATCAGCCAGTGAAAATGTATCTCTTTCTGAGGATATAATTTAAAACTCAGATGTGAAACATCATTAAGACTGACTACATAAATTAAAGGTTCTGATTGCTGGTTTAAATTACAGCTGCAAATGGTCATTTAGCTCAGCCTGGCAGTTATCTGCAGGCATTTTCAGCCCGCAATTTTTAATGAAAGGGAGTAAGATGAAAACATTCCTGTTTACTCAGGTTTTTCCCTCTCCATTCATGATGGCAACTTGTTTTTGAAAGAAGATCCTCATGAAGCTGTGCTCCCCAATTTGCACAGTGACTGCAAAAATACAGCTCCATTTATAAACTGTTGCTTAGCCCTAGTTTTATACAGCTGGTGCTGAACAAATATCAAACATCATTTTATTTGCATCACAAGTGCAGACAGTAGCCAGCTGCATTAGTCAATTAGTCATTAATACAAGCAAGCTAAAAGATCAGCATGAAAAAGCTGTTGCACCCATCAGTTCTGCTACTGAATGGCAAGTAATTTTATATTATACCCCTCTTGTTTCTCCCTTCTCTTCTTGTTTCCCACAAGAAGGAAAAATGACATATGACAAATACTTTGGGTGATGTCTCTCCAAAACCAAGGCCAATGTCTGTCCCCCTCAGACTGCCCACGTCACACCTATCCACAGCCTGCTGGCATGGGCTTTGTGCACTCACTGCAGGGAAGTAGCAGCTCAAAGATCACCCCTTGTTGAGAACTGCAGTTTAATCAAGAGCAAGGGAAATACTAACTCTCTGAAAAAACAGACGTCTTTTCCTTTTTTTACTGCCATCCTGATGGTACACCAAAGTCAAAATAATGACATTCAAAGTTTAACAGCACTCTGTGAAGTTTTATGCTTCTTTCCACTACTCTTCAAGGAAAACCCGAAACACTGAAGGGCTACTTTAATGCAGTTATTTAAAGCAGATACTTAAAAGTATTCCCCTGATCTTGGTGCAGCTTTTAAAACAATAATTGGCTCAGAATGGAGTAGCTCAAGTGCTTAATTACAGATGGGAAGCAGCTTTCATCCTCTAGCAGCAGCATAGGTAGGAAGCACAAAGTAGGAAGGAGATACAATTGGAGAGAACTGGAAGAAGGTTGCAGTTTAAAGCAGAATGTTTCTGGAAGCTACAGAATAAGCAACTAACAAAATTAGAAGAATAATTTTGCAGAAGAATGCTTTCACTGCAAGGCTTTTTCTTCATTCTTTCCTTTTCAGGTAGCATGTAAGTGATACCAGTCAAATGCCTTGAGGTACCGAATGCGTACAGAGGTAGATAAATGTAATGAAGAAATCAGGTCAGTGCAAACTGTAACCTGGGAAAGCTGGAAAAAAAATAACTTTACAGAAATCCTTTCTTCCTTATACCTGAATCTACCCCACACAAGCCACTCACTCAGAAAACCCTTACCCTTTGGATGTTATGCTGTCCTTTTGGACAGCCACAAAACCCACTCCATCCCAGGCTGCCACTCAATTGTGGACTTTGGACAGCCATGAGCAAGAAAACAGTGGGAATGGAAGCTCCTTCAGGTGCCTCTCCATCCCTAGCCAGCATTTTTTTTTCTTTTTTTTTTTCCCTCCCCTCTCTGAAAAGTAAGGCCTTTCACAGCAACCCATTTGTAAGGAAAACAGGATCCATTATTCACTAAAACTCATAAAGGGTGCCTGCTCCTCACGCTGAGTCCACATACTTCCTTTCATTGCAGGAACTAAAACACCATGAGAATTCATGCTATTTGTGTCCATCTAAATCCCAGTCCTTGTACTAGAAAATACTTCAGGGACCTGCTGGGCACATTTCCAAGCTTGGTGAGTAAATTGCATAAATGCTACTTATTTTCCCACTCCCATTTTTTTACAATACTCCCATTTATATACAATGGAGTAGTAGCTTCTATGTTAAACGCTAGACAGAATACACCTGATTTTTAGGTTGTGTTTAAAAAGCATGCAAATAAAATATTTTCATATGCTTCAGATATCCTATGAAAGTAGCCATACAAATGCAATATATTTATTAAAGGTGGATTGTATATAAATAAAATCCCTTACTTCAAGCAGATGACTATGTAGCAGCATAAGTTAAAATTTCCAAGAAATTTCCAAGAACCTTAGTTATTAAAGACTCTTTTCTCATTTCTTTCTCTGACCAGATTGCTCCTTCAGTTTCAAGAAGCTCCTTTCCAAAACAACACTACTGTGAAAACATTATTCTGTACTTCATTCCCATCTTTGTTTACTGTATTGCTAGAAACTAGTTACTTGCTATTCTATACAAGCCAGGGCGAGGAGAAGTAGAGTTTGTGGTTTGCAGCAGAATGACGTCGTTGGCCTCAGAGCCACACAGAAGTAACATTACAGTTTGGCTATCGCTAATGGCCAACACGCTTCTGCTTTTCCAGTAAACACTGAAGCACCTCTGAGAATATTTTAAAATGCTAATAAAGGAAGCATTAAGAGAAAGAATAGTATGAAGAAAATGTTAAAGGAATAATACCAATATTTATTGCATTAATACTAAGTTGCAAATGTTTTTCTAAACACCAACTGGTTCTTGAGCATTGGGATAAACAGAGCTGGTCTTCCCTTTCATTTCTCACTCTTCTAGGAAATTGAGTCTTGAAAGATGACATCAACAGAGCCTAATTCTTCTTAAGAGGAATGAACTGAGAGCATTACTCCTCCCTTTTCCACCACTCCTCTCCATGCTTGCTTCCAAAATGAAGAATACCATGTGAGACTTGTTTAGGAGATCCCTTGGCACCTGCACCAAGTATGATATCTGTGTCACTACTACACATCAAATTTTCATAGCAGAGCAACATCCAGAGCATTTTAAATGCTCAGGCTGCTCTCATTCCACAAGTGCGGTCTAACATCATCAGCAGCACCTTTCCCTAAATTCCTATATTATTACCTTCTTTTCCTCTTTCTAGCGTCTCTCAGCTCAGAGGGTAACACTACAAGAAGAATGTTTGTGAGGGTGACAGCGCACTGGAACAGGCTGCCCAGAGAGGTTGTGGAGTCTCCTTCTTTGGAGATCTTCAAAACCCGCTTGGACGCAGTCCTGTGCCACGTGTTCTAGGTGACCCTGCGTGTGCAGGGGGGTTGGACTAGATGACCTCTAGAGCTCCCTTCCAACCTTAAGCATTCTGTGATTCTAAGAATTGGACACATCCAGCATGACACCAAAATAGAACAGCCATAACATGAAGAGAAACACAGCTAAGAATAGAAAACAAGAAATCCTTTCCATCAATGGAAGGCTACTAGCGACGTGTTTAGTTCCTTTGCTTTCAAATCTTCAGTTCATATTTAAATTTATTTCTTCAGTCCTTCAACACCTCCCCCCAACATAAGGCATTAAACAGACATTTAAGGTTCAGCTATGCACATCTATATGATGTCTATGAGTTTTTAACATGGATACCCAGGCACTGGTGCTTTCCTCACTGTTATCTGAGCATTCACAGCCAGTTCACGCTTGAGTTTCTCTGCTCTTAGCACAAACACAGTGTAAGAGGGCTAAAAATATAGTGATAAGGTTTCCTGATAGAGACAACTCTCTACTTGTTAGTAAGAGGGAACACACAAACACCTAAATAAACTTCATAAAAAGTTGAAATAAGAGTCAATTGCAGAAATATTGCTAATGCCCAAGTAAGACACTCTACGTCAGCACGTTTGACTCATTTGAACTGAAGAATTCTTTCCCCATTGAAAAAAATACAAATGCTCCTACACAAATTTAGTCACTTAGCAGCAGTTCTGTAATATTCCATGAAAAAGAAATATATGTCACATTGTCATATAATCCCAGTATCCGTTCCCCACTCTTTTCTTTTTCCCCTCCAATACATGTTACATTAAGTCACATGAGCTCCAGCTTTGAGCATCCCCAGGGCTTGTACCTCCTATGTCAGCCAGGCCTGGAGAGAAAAATGATTTTTGCTAGCCTGTTCTGCAGGGATTGCAAAATCTGTTGCCTCATTAACAGCTGAAAGCTGATGGTCGGTGAATAACTTTTATTTGCTAAATACTTGAGCATGGAGAAGTTTAGGCTCATATCTGACTAGTTTCAGCCATCTGGTAGCTGCCAGGACTGCTGAGTTAATGATTCCCAGTATTTCAAATTGAGAATTTAACTTGTAGGCATTTTAAACAGAGAATTGTCTGACACCTATTCCAAGTGTTATATAATTCCCAGCAGGAACTGTGATGCCTCAAAATTATAAGTTACTCAGAGAATTTCTGACAGACACTGCACAGGTACCATTAGTTTTCTATTGCCCAAACATTTGCTCTGTGCCTGAGCACACCCAGCTTCTAGGAACATTTCCTAAGGAGAGGAACTGCTGCTCTCAGTTGGTTGACAGAAAGCTCCAAGAATTTACAGCAAGAGCAGTGAACAGCCTTATAGTAAATGCTTTGAAAGCTCCTTCACACCTTCATACCCATTACACAACCAGGTGTACACCAAAATTAGTGAGATGACTCACTTCTCCAGTCAGCCCAAACCTTCACTAAAAGTCATTATTGTTAAATATACTATATATATATAAATGCACACTACATGCTGAGTACTTAATACAATTTTAAGCTATATTACCTATTTATTCACACGTTCCTTTAATATACTATGGACAGCCCCACACAAGATTTTCACTACTACTCTTGCTCTATGATTTCTAACAGCTCAAATTAAAACAGAACTCCTGTTTTGAAGCAAATTTAGTAGTTACCATGTTGACTTCTTATTATATGTTTCTCAAAAGTAACTCAAGTATTACTTACCAAATAACAATCGCAGGTTATTATTTCTGAGCATATGAAAACTCAGTAAGCAGGAGCAATACTCAGAAAAAAACCTCACCAAATGCAACTACTTTTTATAATAATAGATATATATATATACACATATATAAAAATTATATTAAAAAACTTGCTTACTCCTTGGATCTTATTATTTCTGCATTCACACATCTTCCAGCTGCAACTGAGCTTGTGGCGATGGTTACTGCCTCCAGCTGCCCAACACGGTTTCCCTTACAGACACAGTGAGCAAATTGCTCCCATCTGCTGGTTCATTCCCATCAAAATGATTCTAGTTAACCAGCTGGGCAGGGAGCTGCTCGTTATTTCTGTCATCCCATGCTTTCATTTCCAGTTACAACCTCAGTATTATGATTGGGATACAACTGTATGGAAAGAAAAATAACACACATATATTCCTGAATAGACTGGAAGCTTTTCTGGAGGATGTATGGTAGCTGTTTGATACTCTCCCTCCTTCTACCCTGAAACTCCTATGTTGCAACAGCATGAAAATTGTCCCCCTTCACATTTCTTCTGCTTTCATTCTCACTGAATTTTCTCTCCTCTTCCAATTCCCAGTCATACTGCTGGAGGGCAGAAGGGGATGGCAAGGAGAAATTCCAAACCACACATTGTTTTACTTAAAGTTTCTGCAAAAGGGAAAGAAAATTTGCTGAAATTAAAATGTTCTCCAAAAAAAGCCCAAACCTGAGTTGACTTTTTGGACTGATTTCTATTTTTAGGGTAATAGTTCACTGGGTTTCCTACAGGCATTCAATCTCAGCATTGGAGTGCTAGCAGCAGTTGCTTCTTCGCTTGAAAGCAAAAAAGGGGTGCACATCTCTTTTCACAGCTCCTCTGATTATCTTCCCATCTTTTTTAGGTACAAAGGTTTGGGCACCAGTGTCTCTTCACTGTAATTCCTAGCTAGCCAATATTAGCATGGAGGTCTGCTGTCTTTAGCCTTACCTAAATATACCTTTCTGCAAACCATAAGACCCTCAAGGGATTTAGAGTCAGCTTTGAACACCACCTGTTTAGACTAGAAATGTACTTGTGTACTGGACTGGTCTTCTGAAATATGCTTCAAAGAAAATAGCCTTGACAAGAAGTTGTTAAGGTGTGACTGGAAAGTATCATATTTCAAGACATCATTTACATGATATAATCTATGCACACTACACTGTTTTCTAAAGGCATAAAATGATTACAAAAATGTTTAATCATATTATTAGAGATATATATTATATTAGATACATAAAATTAGATATTCTCTGATAATATGCTTAAACATGTTGTAAACATGGGTGTGTACATGAATATTCCTAAGCAGAACAAATGAAATTTCTTTTTCAGCACTTCAGCTTCAACTCCCACATGTTCTTTCCACAGAAGAAAACTTAAATAGCCTCTCACTTATCATAACAATTTCCCCATACAGCTGTAACAGGCAAGCGATAGTTGCAAACTAGGATTTGATCTACTATCTTGCTTGTGTTATGGCTACTTGCATTTCTGCAAAACGGCTGCAAAACACTATTGTCTAATCTGACAGTCCTTGTACTTTCTTTATCCAGGCACAATGGCACTGCAATGTACAACATATAGGAAATCAGTCCCTTGTTAAGAATGCAAGAACATAAATGAAAAGTAATTAGCAAATACTTTAAAATGTATTTCCCATAAAAAAATATTTTCCACAGAATCTAGTATTTATCTTTCTATTCAGCCAGTATACAAGTGACAGTATAATAGGGTTTCTTAGTACGGGTAGTAACAGAGAGACTGTCACTTTTCCTTTATGCTCAATTATTTATTCTTTATTATCAAATCTTCAACACATAGCAAAATTATTAGGAAATCTCAGCTGAGCTCTAGAAGTAGGATTTTTATTATTATTATCATTAAAAATTTATTATAAAAATGTTATTTGGCAGATTTTATAGTAAGATCCTGATTATTCTGAAGAAAGCATTTATTTCATCTACAGATAAGCATTTGTACCATTAAGGGCAAATCAAAAAACTTTCTACTAGTGGATGAAAACTAATTTTAATTCATCTGTTCCATAAAAGATTCTTTTTAACACAGATTTTCTATATACTGATTAGACTGCATCCCTCGTGAAAGCAGCTATAACAAAACAGCTAGCTATGAAAGACCTTAAGACTGGGTACACGGCAGATATGTCACATTTAATTTAGCAAATAATTACTTGGAATTCAATTTACAATCCTATACACTAGGCTGCATTCAGGATAAGAACAGTGAAATGCATAGTTTAGGAGTCATGGACAAGTATATCACATATCAGAGTTTGTCCAGATGTATCTTTTTCTGCTTGAAAATTGCTTCTGTGTAGGATAATTTTCTATATTTGTCTAGATTTTCTACTGACTGTGTGCAGCATCCAATGGGGCGTCACTGATGCCCATTCTACCTACCCAGGCATAAGCACATGCTTCTTAATCATTAATGAAATCTACCATAGAAATTAGACTACTGTGGTATTTTTGACTGCTTTACATCATCAGAAAGAGTCCTTTGAAAAGGAAAATGCCAGCTGACCTCCATTAGTAGCTCTAATTGGATTCAACGTTCATCAGGCAGATATGTTTCCAGATATAATGCCTATCAAGCTGGTGGTAAGACCTTCCCTAGCACTAACACAATACAAATAATAACAACTAATATCGCTTGTTTGATGTCATTGCAAATTGCTTTACAGATGATTAAAAATAAATCTGAGTTCCTAATATCTTGCGGCCAGAGCAAAACATCTGATTCATAACCATCAAATTGAATACTAAACATAACATTTATTTTGTGTCACTGTAAAGTTGCAACCAGATTGCTATTTTCTGTTACATTCATTAAGAGTTAGCACAACTCTTCATGTTATAAAAATGATGAGTTTGTATTGTGTTCAAATGTCACATAATATTGCTCCTCCTTTATCTGTTTGGAGCTGAATTGTTTATTTCTCGTTAGTTTACATGAATTTCTGTAAGTCTTCTGCCAGGTGTTGATTGGGCCAGGTTCAAACTTCATAGACTCTGCAATAAGTAAGAGTTCAAAGGAAGCTCACAGGAGGCTTTTAATTTTTTTCTCTTTCTTCTTCCTTTGGGTTCCAACCTGCTAACTATTTCCTTAAATCAGGGCAACCTTCTCCTCCGGGTATTTCCACACCAAGTTAGTTGGTCTCGACTTCCCTACCCTATCAGACCTCTTAACTTTTTCGGATCACTTCAGTTTTAACAAAAATGAATCTCAACCACAGTAGTGTGTAAAAAGAAAACATATTTTAGCCATTCCAGATGTATATTTTTTTTTTTCCATGTCTCCTCTTCAGCAGAGGTGAAGATTGCTCCTGATTCTGCTCCCCTACTTTCAGAGTGGTTATGGAGGATTTGGAGGTGAATACTCAAAACAGTTTTTTTAAAGGTGCTTTTTGGGAATATCAGAAAACCAAATTTAAAAGAAATGTAATGTAAAAAAAGGCACCCAAAGATGGTCAAGTCATTAAATAAGTTAAATCAATTCTTTCTGGCTCATGTTACAACTCACAGACTTACAGAAAGATGCTTCTTTGTTAACACAATTAAAATCAACCTTCTCAGAGTTACTTAATTGAATCTGCCTCTCTCTGGAATGCTATAAAAGAAGGAATAAGAGAAAAAAAATCCAATGAAATATCTACTGTCTATCTAAAATAAATTAGCAGATGGGAATTATACAACTGCAGGAAAAGCACTGTGTTCTTGTATATCGTAACATTTATTTTGAAAAAACTACATTGATCTTTTTTTTCTCTAAGTAGGAACCAAAGTCCTTTTTGCAGCAAAGGAAACAATACCTTTAGCCTTTGTAAAGTTTCACAAGTTCACTAGAAGAAGAGAAAGCAGACTGTTTTTTTTACTCATTGCAAAGATAGATCACTCCAGATAAATCAGGATCACTCCAGGTAAACCAGGAATTTCAGCTCAGTCCTGCAGGAAGTGATTGTTGATCAACAGCTTGCTCATCACCGGCAGGACTGTGGAATAAACACAGCCAATGCATGCAAAGTGCTATCACACCATGAAGTTTATACCTAAATATATTTCCTACTCACCTCTGAAATGCAAACCATCATGATTTATGATTTCCTTTCTTCGATCCCTTGTTTTTACTATACGCTCTCACAGGCTGTCACCTTCTCTCAGTATGGATGTGTGCAATGGTTAATGGCTTGATGGATCAAGCTTCTGTTAAAATCATTATGTCATACTTTATATAAATAGTAAATCAAAATAATAAGTATTCATTAGCCTAATCTCAGCTATAATATATGCTTGGCTTCTTGGGAAGCACTGTTCACAGCCATAGAAGGACCTCTCCTACACTTACAAAGACAGAATCACCAAGACAACCTTTTCACTATTAATTTTAAACTCTTTTTTTGCATGTTTAACAAAATAAAGTCTTGTCAAAGCATAAGGACTTCTGAGTTTCTATTACTAAGACCAGGCTGATTTATTAATTCAATTATTAGTAATTGAGATTTTATTAGAGAGGATTTCTCTTGGTGTTCTGCATTACTTGATATTCTGAAGATGATGATGTTGTGATGACCTTTACCACATCATCTGATGAAGCAGGCACCTTTACTTCGTTTTGTTTCTTTCTAAATCTCCTTTGCTGAAAAATAAAATTCTCCTGAGAATCTCCATGCACTCAAATTTTAAAATTTATCTCAAATGAGAATAAAGACCAGTTACTGAGCATGAGCATACAGTGCATGCACTCATCAGGCTATGCTAGCAAATCATATCTGTGGGCATCTGATGATGCATAAGGTTTAAGACTTACTGTCATGCCAGCTGTTTTTACCATTTTAATAGGAATATTGAAAGGTGTTACATCCTCTGTGGCATCCAATAGATGAGCACATTGAAAAATTCATCTCGGATATAATTTTTACAAGCAGAAATGCAGCCTAAAAGAGATGTATGTGGTATACATTGAGAGAGGGAAAAATGCTATTTGCAGATTATACACATCTATTATTGTTAATATTTTGATTATAATATATGCAAAATGCATATATGTATATGCTAACTTTGATTGTATTGACTATCGCAAGAGGGTTCATGAATTTTATTTTAAAAATAATCAGTTGGTAATCAACGTAGAATGAATTTCTTTGTAATTTCTTTGTTGTTTGTTATTTTGATAACAACCTTCTCAGCACCACAATTTTATGCTCTTTTGACAATCCTCTCTTAACAGTGATTGAGATGACTCACCCAGTGCAGGGTGGCAATACAGGTAAGCCGAGGCTGTAACCAGGAGAGGAACCTACTTTCCGAGCAAGAATTGTGGTCTAACAAAAAGTAGCAAAGTGCTACTTTGCTTTGGAACCACTAAGTTGAAGAAAGAGACATTTTGAAGTATGTTTGCTTGCAAAAGAGATTGAAGCATATCTTTCCATCTAGTTCCAAAATACTGGCTGTGTTCCATTATCATACAATAATCTGAAAAAGGACAGCCCATTACAATAATCCTAGAAAAAGTAAATAGGAGATTACAGTAAAAACCAAGGCAGTTAGTTACATCTTTTAATTACAAGCCCAGATGCATTTCTGAGATCTGTGCAGAATATTCTCATGCGCTTATGCAGCCTGCAGAATTACAGGAAGGCTGAGCTGCTTGCTCTGTCATCTGTAAGTCCGAACGCATCAATTTTCATTAGAAATCTTTTCCTTCAAGAATAATTTCATCCTCTAAGTCTTTTTTTTTTGACATATGAATTAAACAACATGCTCTTTGTGAAGATCTTTAAAAAGACTGGATTGCAGGAGAGCACACATAATTTAAGACCTAGAAAGACAGAGCATGCAAGTGTTGTGAAATAGCTGCATAGGCAGAGTTCTGTTAGTCTGTTTCAGCTAGCCCCCTGTTTCCTTTGTAAAATATGTTATTCTCTGTGGTGTCTACATTGTAAGTGGGGCACTCACATGCAACATAGGTCTGACTGGGAGAGACAGAGGGAGTTCAAAATGTGAAAAGGTTAGTATTTGTTCAACCACAAACTAACCACAGGAAGAGCCCTGTTCACAAGAAGAGTGACCTATTGCAAGGGCAGTATTGAATGCATCTGTCGATACAGAGTACTTTGTTGATAAGATTACAGCAGAATTCATCTGGATAAGTTGCAAATAGGAGTAATTTCTCATTGCTAGATTTCTTACATGCCTGCTCTGTTTTCAAAGGGTTAGAACTTCAGTCCCCAGATCCCAGTCTGCTCCCAGCAGGAACTGAAAAACTGCAAAACAACCCATGGAGGTTTTGGTGCTGAGGGGTGAGGAGATGCGGCTGGTGAGAAAGGAACAGGCCAAAGACCTGGGGTGGACACACTACCACTGAAGAATAGTAGGTAAAATCTCTTCAAAACCCATTTGAAAGCTTCCTTTCCTAATCTTTCATTTTTATTCTTGGTAGTTTTTATAGAATAACTGCCATGTTGCATTTTGTTCTGGCGACATGTAGCATCTCGCTACTTTTATGAAAACTTCTCTTTAGTATGACCCTTTGCTTGTGCCCAGATTGGGTTTCTTCCTATCTCATATCTCACCATGGATAGAGGATGTCTTCTTCCACCAGCCTGGCAGTCTCCATTTGGATGACAAACCCTGAGAACAACCCAGAACTCAACAGGCTAGATTTAGCCTTTCCTGCCACATAAACCTTTTTCTCTTTGCTTCTAAATGCTGGGTCTCTGGTGTCCTCTTATCACTCTGTGCTTCTGATATTAAGGTTTATTGCAGAAAAGGTTTTCATGATTTTAATAAAATGCATAAATTCCTTCTGTACTACAATTTTGATATACACTAATAGTCATTTGATTCCCAAATATTTACAGCATTTACTTTAAGAATTTATTTTAGGTGTAACTTCAGAGATTTAATTTATCAAAAAGTTTTTATATCAAAACCACTACAGTACGTGCCCTACATGAAATCATTAAAGGAAAATATCAGATCCATGGCAGCTATTCAAATCTGGCTTGATAGATTTCAGTTGCTTATAGTTCTTCTCCTGAATACTCAGATTTCAGAGACGTAGCTGCAAATTAGCTGCTTGATCATAACCTCTTGTTTACACGCTATCACTGAGTGTAATGTTTAATACTGTATTCAGTAGCAATGGCAGCTGCTTACATTCACAGAAAGAAGAAAATTCACACTCTGAAATGTTTCACACTTTATATTCTAGAGGGAGAAAGCCAACAAGGGTATACAATTCCTTTCTTTTCTCAACTAAAGTGTGGTGGCCTGGGGCCCAAATTCAATTTACACAGCTATATCATCACTATGATTGTAATAAATATACGCTTCTAAAGATAGCTAAAAATGCTTCTTTTTCCCCCCACACACTTAAAAACGTAAAATTATTTTTACTTGTATCCTAGCTTAAATTTATGTTCACTAATTTGACAAGCTACCAAGTCCAGAGCTTTCTCTTTTCTTCTAGCTCTTTACTGAAAGAAGAGTAATTACCATCACACAGATAGATTATGCAAATATCAAACTGTCAATGGAAACATCACTAATTAATTTCTAAATAACACGTGCTAACAAAAATTAATATCACATGCTCTGCAAAATTTCCAAATTTGACATTTTGATATGATTGATATGATATTTTATTGTAAATATTTATTTAAAAATTTGTTACCTTAGACATAATAAAGGGCAGAACACTAATCTGAACCTGTTGACATCTCCCAAGACTGTGAAGAATACAGCTCAGTATATTAGTCAACCTTCCTTACACTCCACGACAGACAACTAAAGAAAAAATATTAGACCTTCTGCCACAATTCAGCGAATTATTTAAACCATATACCACTAAACACATTCAGTTTAGAGTATTTTGCAGAATTAGAGATGGAGTTTTCCACTGCAAGATGAATACCCAGTGATAAGCAATGATAAGGAATCCATTTTACTGAAGTAATGCACTTCAGCTCAAAGCCTCATGGTAAGTGCATTTTGTCATGATGACAGCTCTTGTGAATCCAACAGAAATTCTCTGCTTATCAGGCCTAGATGTATGGAGAACACATTTTTAAGTGTCACCTCCTCTAAGAAAAAATAGTAGAAGAACCAGCTGTGCTTCACATCTGCTTCCCTTCTCTCCCTGCAAAGCTGATTTGGCTCTGATTTTCTGGCCCTTTATGGTATTACAGGAGACTAATTCCTTTTTTCCTGGAAACCAGATGATTCAACTGCGAAACAGAGACTAGTTCCATGGGAAGCCTGGCTGCTTCCCAGCCAAGCAGCTCTTCCAGGTCAGTGCAGATGGATAAGATGGTGGGTAGGAAGACCGTCCTGTGAAATCATTGTCTTGATTCTGCCACTGGCTGCCCTTGTGCATCAGTAACTTTTCTCTCCGTTTTTCATCATTTAATAGCAATGTCCTCCACGCAGCTCATGGGACACTGTGTGTACAGGCTGTGCCTGTACTTTGGCTTACTCACATGTCTAAAAACTAACAACAGCTCCCTTCTTGTGGCACACTAAGGCCATCGCTATCAGTGGAGTTACCTTGACTTACAGCCTCATCATCATGTGAGTGGGGGAAGCTGGCAGGATATGCTCCATTAGCTCTGCAGGCTCTTAGAAATCTTTTCTTTTTTTTTCCTTACAGACCCAAAGCATCCTGAATTTTATTCTGTGGTGCACTGCCTATTTTTTTTCTTGTTGGCAAGAACAGAACTGCCAGTGATGATGGGTAGGAAAGGAGAATGTGTATGCGGTGTGCAGGAATTTGCTGATACAGTGAGGATGATTTGATTCATGGCAAATGCTGGCTGCACCTATTTACTGTATTTTAAGTGCTGAGGGATGCAAGTCCAGACAAAAGCTATTTTCTACTGAAAAATGAAGATCAAGAACAAGAATCATACAAAAAGAACCCCCAAATCCAAAATTAATTTGAATTATTCAGGTGTTTAAACATCTCACTGTGGCAAGATTTCACAAATACAGAATATGTTGCAAGTAAGAAATTTGGCTGCCTGCTTTTCCCCTTAGCCAAGGCAAAAGAAGGTCTTTTATCATGCGGCACAGAAAGAACAAAACTTTCTGCATTATTTTATCCACATAGCAATAATTAATTAGAAGAGGAAAATATTAATGATCCTTAGTTAAACTGCTCGTACGGCAGTTAAAGAGCAAATTACTTCAGTTTTGCTTCAAAGGCTTTGTTCGTACCTCTGGAAAAGCAGAACTAGGTCATTCTGAGAATCTTTTAACATGCCAGCTATGCTTCTATCTGGTGTTCATTCATTAAAGCACTTGCCCTTTGCTTAGCTCAGATTTTCTTCTTCAGCAAATTTACATAACATCAAAAAATTGTCCTTGTCCTCCTTGAGCGTGGGGAAAAAATGGCTTAGCAAGTCCTTGCCGCACAGAGGGGTGGGATTTAGGGTCATCCTCTGTGAGGTGCCTGCCTTTGGCAAGGGACAGAATGAAGGGACACTCCGGTCGCTGGGACTGCAACCTCCGCAATCTCTGACAAGCTCCAGGCTGCAGGTTTAAATCACTTCAGCCCAGGGAGGTAATTAAACCTCTGTCTCCCACTTGATGATCATGTTTTGCTCCCTGTTACAATAAACAGCCAAATGTACTTGCTGCAGTAGAATATGTTAAGAATATTTTACAGTGAGAATATCTTAAGGTGAAAACCACTCCTTTTGTTAGGAATCTTAAGGCCACCTAAGGCAATTTCTAGGTTTTGCTATGTCTTCTGCATCCAAGAAGCTGTGCTAGATAATCATAATAGTGAAACCGAGCACTGAAAACAAGACCTCAGACAGTTTGTTATTAATTTCATTCAGGGTTCAAATCGGAGTTTTTTTTTTTTTTCTTTTAATAAAAAACAACAATTAGAGAAATATTTCTCTCTCTCCACTCTTTTTTTTTTTGATACTTTTTTAGTAAATAAACCAGCATAGCCATATTTACACATACATTCTGGTCTTAGAAACTGCAAACTATTCTGGTAGCTGTAATGATCTTTTCCCTTCCTCCTCCTCGCAGCTGCATCTTCAGGAGCCTGCGAGAGGTTTGCTGCCCCTTCCTCACATGCCTGTCCCCTTTTCACACTTTTCTCAGACAAGAGTCCAAGTGGGATAAAAGAGCAGAAACTTCTCTACTACCTTGGTGTGCAAATTTTGCTGCAATTAAGAAATTCCTGCCTCACTGCTTGGCATTTTTAGGAAATAGCCCCCGATGCCAACCCAGCCTCTGGTACTGGCTGCCTCCTGCAAGCAGCTTTGCAGCCCCCCCATGCTGGGGTTGGAAGCAGCAGCACCAGCCCAGCGAGCGGTTTGGGTGGACATTGCAGGCGCTCATGGGTTCAGCAGATTTGGATGCTACAGAGGTAAGTGATGTTGACAGTTCCCTTTCCCAATTTTAATGTGATGTGCCAGGCTCTTTGGGAAACACGTAATTAAGCAACAGGACACAGCAGACAATGTGAAAATAATAACGGTATAATTATATCCTTAGGACATGTCGAAAGCCTAAAAATGTAATGAAGTGTGTCTGATTCCTCTTGTGGGCAGAGGGGTGAGTGTGATTAATATGTATCACGTAGAAACCCTACCCCCTGGAGTTATGTTACTTCTTATCAAAGACATTTTTATTGATGGAAATAAATAATATGGAGACAGGCGATTTAGAGAGCTGCCCAATTATTTCAGCTGAACAGCAATATGCGATCACTGAGCGTTAACTCATCATTAGGTAATCTAGGATGCTGCAACAAACCGGAAGTCTTCCAGAATCCCAAATATTTTTAATTATCGCAGAAGAAAACTGGCATCTGGTGCTGAAAAATACACCAAAATAGCATCGTATTTGCTTCTGCAGAAACTCCTGCAGGGAAAAGACAGATACTGAAGCGAACAACTGTGCTGACCTGCCGCTCGCTGCCTCCCCACACCATCACCCTCGGCTGGGTAGAGCCGAGCAGAGCGAGGGAGTCCTTGAGCTGCACAGCCCCTTCACTTATCACATTTAATATTGCTTATACCTCTGTCACAGCTCTAGGCTATAATTTAGGGGGGGGGAAAGAAGTAAAGAAAAAGTTAAACTAGCTCGCTATAAACAAACCTACCTGCTTCCCTGAAAGGGAAGCCCATAGAGTCCTGATAACATCTTTTCATCTCAGTTGTACGGTATGGATTTATCTTCTACTTATAACCTCAAAAAGATAAATGAACAAAAGGAAACACTTGTGCTGTGGAGGATCAGTAGCTTTCTGTTTTGTTCAGATGCCTGCGCCAATTCCCACTGAACACAGTTGTCATATTTTAACTCATTTCTATTAATTACGTATTCCTTGCATATTGCCAGCTCCTTATTTTGTGCCTCATACCTATGATATATGATATGGCTATGGCCCCATCAGCTGTCATCCGATGTGGATAGATAAAATTTTATATCTAAATGATGAGGCAAAGGAGAATGAGTCATCGGCTATGAACTAAAGCTAGGATATAAAAAATAGGTTTAAAAGTAATTAATAGGCAGAAACAAAATATTTAGCCAGGAAAAAACACAAAGCACTTTCAAAATTAGAAAACAGTATGAAAAGAAGTTTAAAGTCAGGAGATTTGAAGCAAAGAACAGCCAAAGACATAGATAAGATGACATCATTATATTGATGACATTATTAATTTTACTTCTTTACCCTCTCTGAGGACTTCTTTCATAGGAATAAGGTAAAATCCCATGTAAGTATAAAAAAAGAGCACCTATCACAATGCAGTAATGGGTACTCTGCATCCGACCAGACTAGACCAGGAGGAGCTTTTTTAATCACCTTATTCTTTTAAAAAATATTGCTGCATCAGTCTGGTCATATAAATACAAAAATAAAATCAAACCAAGAGCAGCTGGGGGAGAAATTCACAGTGCTGGTAGGAAAGGAGATAATCCTCTCTTCTCTGTTTTAGTCCTGAAGGGAGGCAGGCTGTAACATCCCTGACCACTTCGGTGAGTGCGCTCATTGTGGGGCTCTCGGGTGCCCCAGGAGAGAGTTTAATGATATATGCAAATATATCTCTATATTTGAAAGATCTCTATATATCTGTATTTGATATATATCAAAAAGAGACAGCAAGAATCTCATTGCAGCAAATTCTGTAGCATGGTGATTTTGAAATTCATCTGGCAGGAAAGAAACAAGTTCAAATCTCCTAACCTAACAGGCTGCACTGCACCTCCCTGTATCTCAGATAATTTTCCAAAGCTGCCAGGCAAGCAAAGGCAGCTTCTGGAACTGCTTTGTTAAAAACCAAACCATGTCTGGGTATAAAAGCTTTGATCCGCATGGCCTGATGGATTCCAACAAAAAAAAAGTGCTTCACTGAAATATTTCTGATTTTATTACATATTTTACATAAATTGCCCACGTAAAACATATCCACTGTAAATATTGCTAACGCTGTTTTACAAACTTTCTTTTTTTGGTGCATGCATATTGGATATTATATACTATTATGGATTTTACTTGCAGTTACTTTAGCGTTTACATACTTACTACTACAAGTTTGGATATCCTTGCTCATGTATTATTTCCAGGGTTTTTCTGTGGAAGTTTTAAATTAGCAGGGAATGGATATGATATATTTATAATATAAATGTAAATACTTCATAAATGTAATATAATAAATAATATATTTACTTAGTTAACAAATTCATATAATAAATATAAATGTAAGACTTCAAAATAAAACTTAAATTAATGCTATTTAATTAATTTATTCTTCTACAAGATATACCTCTTCCTACAGAACACAAGAAGACAGAGGTGTTATAAAACAGAAACAGTCTTGCCATAGTTTTTCCATATTTCTTCAGTCTCATCTACAAAAAAGAACTTTGGCAAACAGATAATGAGCTCTTATATAGAAACGACACTTTACAGAGACCCATGTAGCTTGCTTAAACTCCTGCCAGATTTGGTAAATTTTTTTATAGGATCAAAAGAAAATGCAGGAGTTGCTGGAAGCTCCTAATATGGAGAAGTCAAGATTTATTTTTGTAGCAACAGCAATCTAGGTTAATACGTTCTAAAAGCTTTACCCCTAAAAAAGCTTAGTATTTTATGATCTGCCAGTAAAATTAATGCTGCTTAGAAAAAAATGAACATGTACTTTAGGGCAAATTCATTCACAGAAGGAGTAGGTGCACCTCAATGGATGTCAAAGAAAGAAGTTTGAACAGTTTTCTGTCAGTGATAAGTTTAAAACTTACTCCATAAATAATAATAAAATAATAATGACATGATTCCTTAATTTCTTCTGTTATAATGAAATTTATCTTTTAACTTGATAGACATCACATTATTGCTTTCTGTGAATACTCCTCTGCCAAACCTAGAAAACTTTCTGAAACAGAATTTCATTCTGCTGTCTCTCAGAGGGATATAAAATGGTTTTAAGAAGCAAACAGAAAGGGGTCAGCACAAAACAGCCTTGCACTTCCTGAGGGAGATTTATTGATTGCTTTAGTAACAGCGAACAAGGTAGGAAATTCCATACTTCATGTATGCAACTAATGTATAATTAGGCATTTCAAATAAAAGATTAAAAAAATGTTTTGACCTTTTCACCAGAAAAAAAAAAGCAATAGGCATAGAAGTAACGGAAAATTAGTACTTACAACTCCAAAATTAAATGATTTAGAACAGAGTGCTTTACCAAGGGTAGTTTAGAACATGTGTCAGTCTGTCATTTTAAATTTCATATCTGCCTGTAGGAAACAATATCTATCCCTGTCTTTTACACAATACCCACGTGCTCTTCTGTACAAGGTATAAGTTATCGATGCATGTCCTGCCTGTTCACCTGGGCACAATATGGAAAGCACAATATGGAAAGCATCTTAAATAGCTGCAAGTTCTTTTACTACCAACATTTTAATACCCATGACTGTTCGTTCCTCTTTGTAATTTCATTTTTACCCCTTGATTCTTATGTATCCTCTATTGTAAGTTCTAGACAATAGAATTTGACAGATATAAATGTTTACAGATGTTTTCTTTTTCTTGCAGCCCTTCAAGGTAGGGATGTTGCACAGCTGCTATTCTACAGATAAGAAACCGAAACATATAATTGCCGTATTCAGCTCCTACTTTTGATGCCCTTTGGATATTATTATGATACCCAAAGAGTCACATCAACCCTAGAAGGTGGAAACAGCTTGAATTCAGTGCTTAGGGACCCTACAAATGAGCAGCAATGCCTTTAGCGTCGAAGTAGATGATCAGAAAGCAACGGTGAGAGAGCAATTTTGGTGTCACCCTGTAATGCACATGTCCTGTGCTGGTGTCCCACACCCCACGCACCCAGGGGTGAATCTGGACACTGCAGAAGAAGGAGGGAAGACGCGCGGGGCATCAGAGGGACAGCGATCAAGGAGACACAACTGTTCTGGAGAGACAGGTCGGCACTCCCTTTTTACCACGCTTGCCATACATTGCATCTAATCACTTGTCAAGAAAAATATATGAAAAGTTCCTTCAGATATGCTTTCTTCTAAACACCCACTATCTGATCATTAGTGCAATACCAGCGATAGGCAGATTGCCACTGATATCAATCAAGTACCAACATCTCAAGAAGCCCAGTCACAAGAAATTGTACCTACACACCTGGTTCTCCTTTCCCTAAGCAAGTCTAATAGCTTTACTGAAACCAGGAACAAAACTGAGCTATTGGAGAGTATAAAAATTTATTTAAATATGTGCTTGAACTCACAGTAACAGCTAGAATAAAGTCATCAAATTAAAGGAAGACAAACCAAACTTATATTTAAACGTTTAGTTGTAAGCAATGAAACAATAATAAGAGAAAAATTTGGGTCTTTTTCTCTTGTATCTGTAGCCTGCTGAGATCGAATGGATTTATTATTTCAATAAGGCTTCTCTGAAAGGTGGAGAGAGAATCTATTAGACAACTATTGTGTAGCTTAATCCACAATGGGACCCTCAAAAAATGATCTGAATAAATATGGCTGTAAGTACATAAATTTACTCGATCATGGTTTACTTCAATCATGGTTGTCACCTGTCTAAAATCATTTATATACATAAATGATCATGAGATCCTGAGTTTAGCCTTGGAAAACATATGCTCAAAACCACATTCTGTTAGCAAACCAAAGCAGCTGCGGAAGTACTGTTTATATGCTTTAAAATACTGTGAATAGTATACTTAGTTTTAGCTATGCCTATAACATGTTATGCTTCCAGGGAAGCATATTATGGAGAATAAAAGACCTGTAAAAGATTTGCACAATATTTTGGGAGTGTGTGGGGTGGGGATAAAGGAGGTATTCACTTTTCATTTTATTTAGATCTTTAAGATTTATTTAGGATTTTTTTTCTTCTTCTATTTTACCTCAGAGATATGCTATACCTTGACATCCTAATCTGATATGAAATCCAGGGTGAATATTTTGTGGACTTTGCATGCCAAATGGAATGATGAAGGTGCCTGTACCTTACCATTTCACTGACCTAAATCAACAGGTCAAAACATTCACCCAGGCCTGGAACTAAGAAAATACTAACAAATAATCAAGATTTTAATGGCTGTTTAAAACTCTTCTTCCCATTACCTTCTCTGCTTTGAGTGTCTTTACTCATTTAATGGCATTTCATCAAGATCCTACCTCAGCAGACATGATCTAATGTACTATTAAAAAGAGGAATGAACAGAAATATTGGAAAGTAAAGTCTGCCCACTAGATTTTTCCTGGCTACCCCCAAAAGGAAAAACAAAACGCAATAGATACTCTTTAACAAGCAATCTTTAAAAATATTTATCTAAATATTTATCTAATTAATGTATTACTTAAAATGTGCTTACCATACCGAGCGCGCAGTAACTTACTGGGAGTGAAGCACGACCCTGTCTGTTTACTGATTTGCTGTGATATTTCCTTGTGCCCTTGTCCTTTTGCTCAAGAGGTTAAGGTCTCTCCAAAGGCTTACCAATTTCAGTTAACATTATTCCTGAAATATACGTTTAGTAAGAGGTGAAGAAAAGGTGAGCATTTTCATGTAATGAAATTATTCTAGGACATCTTTATCAAGAGTAATGGTAGAAAACAAGGTAGATATATCATGTTGATGAAGAACTACAGCAAAACGGTTTCTCTCTAGAACAGAAAGTGTAGCCAGCATGGCTGATAAGCAGTTTTTTATGTTTCTGTGGAGAACCTAGAAATTAAAACATATTTATTCTGCTGAAAAAAGAGCCTGTCCTTGCTTTTTTTTTTTTTTAACTGCTATAGACCAAGTTCAAACTGCTGTAAACTACTTATTTTAATTCACTTATCAATTAAGTACAAATAGCAAAGCTGCCAATGCAAAACCCTGAGAGCAGCCAATTGCCTGAGCAGCTGTGCGGGTCCGTTGCTGGCCTTGCCCACCTTGCATCCATGCCCTTGCCCATCCCAGCAATAGGACTGTGCCAGCAACAGCTTTCAGCACGAGAGCGCAATGGTGCGTGAGGCCTTGGTGCCAGGTCCACCGCAGCTGGAGGGCTCACAGGGCCAGCACAGGGGTTGGAGCTGCTGGCACAGCCCCTGCTTGGTGACAAGGACTCATGAGCACCGCAGTAGGTGAGGGCCTATCGGGTCACTCAGGTCTCAGGTTGCTGAGACCACTCTGGGGTCAATATGCATGTGCAGGTGGGTTCGTTGGGGAGTGCCTATGCGCTATGGCATCTCTCAGCCACTCTGCAGCTAGGTCAGTGAAATGGGACATCTCCTCTAAGGCAGATAAACAACAGAGAACCACATTTTTCTGTAAGCAGAAGTGTTGTGGATATTACGAGTGGCTGCATTCCCTCCTGCTTGCTGGCACGGATGCATGCGGACACACAAGCCAACATCAAGCACTTAACCTGCAAGAGCATAAGTTCACAGAAGGGTTCTTCCTCCTTATGACCTCTCCTGTCTCTTGTTCCTTCTTTCAAGGAGCCAAGGTCGTCTTTTCAAGGAACCTCAAGATTATGTAGACCCATTTATTACAGTGATATATTAAAACTGGCTGAGAATGAGCACTGTAGGATAAAGAACAAGAGTTACAAAAAAAATTGTAAATCTCAGGTTAGAATTCTTGGGTCTTTAGTTAAGATTTCAAGCAGTGGCATTTCAATGCCTAAGGGTGATCCATTATTATGAATTTTCCTGGAGCCTTTTGACCACTGCAAATAGAAAGGCAGGGAAGGCAACAACATTTTGTGCACAGGAAGGCAAGCCATGAGCTAAATATTAATGCTGTCTCTTGTTTGGGTTTGGAAAAGATATTTCTGAGGATTTAATTACATGAGTGAATCCTGAGATAGATAGCATGGAGGACTAGATGCTTTATTTTTTCCTTGTTTCAAGAGCAGAATCCAGGGGCAAGGCCTAACATAGCTCCCTGAAGGAGCGATTGGTAATGGCAAAGAGAAACCTCTGACCTGCAGTTCTCTGCCTCAGATCCCTTTCACAATGCTGCCTCAAAGCAAAACTAGATGCTACATCTGTATCCAGACTGAGGAAGGATGAGCACTTGACTTTCACTTGAGCTGAGCTCTGTATGCAATAGTTTCTTCACTCTGAAATTAAGAGGTCACATTTTCCCAGGAGGACCTTGTACCTCTTTCATACAACTTCTGTGCTTCCCTATCTTCAAAACACTCAGCTTCTTAGTAGAAGAAGCTTCTTGGTAGAAAGTAGAAAACAGCTTGATCCAGAACCACCCCATGCTCCATTCAAAGGGGTTGATTTTCTTCAGCAACATCACTGCACTCAGGAAGGAAACCAAGTGAATTTTCATACTGGACTCCTTAACAGAAGTAAGTAAGTGGCAGGCACTTACTTCACACAGATTAAGTAGAAGAAATGAAGAGCCCAACCCTTCCATTTCTTCTCAAATCTACATGGTTAGAGAGTATAAAGTACTGCAAGAGACGGTTAGACAGCACTGGGAATAAAAACTTCACTTGCATGTATTTGATCAGTCCCCAAAGACCCGTAAAATAGTTTTAAAAACTGTTACGCTTCTAACAGGATATTAAAACATAATAGACTGTCCATTTCTATTGCATCTTATTCATATGCTAGCTCATACGTTGAGCACAGAGTCAAGTTAAGGTTTATGAGAATACTAAATAAAAATTAATTCTGAGTCATAAAAATGTTGTCATAATATTTATTCTTTATTTGTTAAACATTTTACTAAGCTTATATCATGAAAACACTGATTAAATCTGGAGGCATAAAGCACTGTTTCATTGGCAGAGGCTTCCTTGTTTTATCTGCATCATTTTCCTTTAACTTAAAATGAGAATTTTCTCCTTACAAGAAAACAACTGATGAAAGTGTTTAAATAGAAACATAAGATAGATAATATAAGCTGCCATCTTTCTCTTGTTTCATCCAGGGTAAGAAACTACTTATTCTGAAACTACTGAGTATCACTAACATTCTTAAAAAAATGATTGCCTGTTTTTCTATTGAATATGATAATGTTCTTATCATAGTCAGATTTTCGTATGAAAGTCACTAGGGCACTCAGTTCTGGCAGTTATCAGAGGTAATATGGAAATAGTTCAGCTGTGAAAACAAACCACACAGAGTCCAACAGTATCCCGAGGATAACAGATATCTATGGATTTCCATAGATATTTTTCTGGAAATATCTATGTATATTTATACGAAATATTAATGTGAGAATTCAACACTATTAGTTCAATCTGCCTCTTTCTCAAAGACAATTCAATTGCCCTTGAGAGAGAGAACTCAAGTAACAAGGACCATATCGTAATAAATGCCAATCTCTTTCCATAACGTAAAAAGAAAATCAATTCACAAGCTCATGTGTCTTTCTTGATAACATAGACCTAAATTCCTCTAGTGGGTCCACGCATTTGGTAGGTCTTTGCTTTCCTCTGTATCTTTAGGCATCAAAAATTTTTATTCACTTAAAAAAAAATCTCTTTGAGCTTTTATGGACTCCTTTTAAAAAGAAGTGCTGGACACTGGCAAGTGTCCCTGGGCAACACACTTTCCTTGCTTTGGTTCCAGCAGCCTTGTGTTAAGGACATCAGGGTGCAGGTATTTTATTTTGTTTAACTGGCTTCTTACACATATGAAGCAACTCAGCTATGTCCCAGCTGCCGTGTCTGGGGCTATCCCCAAAGGCTGCAGTCAAATGGACACAGAGCTGTCTCTAGGCTGTCTTGTGTTGCAGGCTCTCCACCGGCATCCTGTAAAAACTGCATTGCCAAAGGCTGGAAAACTCTTTCGGAAATGCTGAATGTATGATCTGGTGGTGGGCTAGAGGAGAGGAAAGCATCCTCCAAAGCTTGCCTGGATCCATTCCTAAACAAACCAAGTGCAATGTCACTACAGTGCTATGGGTCGTGCATGGCTTTGAACTACGGTCACCGCCAACCAGAATGCTCAGTTTTGGCCAGGATGAGCCGATAGACAAACACCTAAGCACTTACTTGGCTGTCTGTGCGGACAAAAGCTTACCCTGTGGATTTTTAGTTTTTATTATTGTGTTCAACAGACAGAGTTTAACCAGAGAAGTTGTCAAGAGTAATAACACAACTTCTAATCTCTTTTTTTTTTTTTTTTCTGCCCTGGAGTAAACCATGTGACCTTATCTAATATTCACATAAGAATAACTAGGGAGGTACTGTCAGTGCATTTTCAGGTGATATATCTGGAAATATCTTGCTTGAAAACAGCAACAGCATTTTCGAGGGAGCTGGCTGGAGCTACGGGGAAAAGAAAACAAAGCTGCTCTAAGCCCCTGAAGAAATATCACTGAAAAACTGATGACTTTGGAGTGTTTAAGTCAATGTCATCTCTGACAGCTGAAATAAACAGCTTAAAAGAAAAAGAAGTCTTTGTGGCTGAGTATCTCCAGTCAAAACGGGACATGAATACAAACTTGCAAAAATAAAAAAGGCGGGTTTAAGAATTTGATCTGAGTCTCAGATCCACATATTCAACTGACTCAATTAAATCATGATTCCTTTATGTTTTTTTTCCTTGTTTATTTCTTTCCACCTGGATGTAAGGATTTCCCAGGCTTCCTGGCTCTGCTTCCTTCCTATTTCCTTTGAAAAATCACGAGGACGCGCTGCGCAGGATTAGAAACAGCACAACCAATTCAAAGTTGTAAAAATCCTCTTTTCCTCCTTATATAAAGCATATTTTACTGAAGTTTCAATAAAAGAAAAGCCCTCTTGGAAGATGAATAGGCAGTAGAAGTAGTAAATATCAAAGCCAGTGGGTGCAGGCCACTGCATCTCCAGTCAGTGGTTTGAGCACCCCTGCTTTCCTCTGAAGTCATGATCTTCACTGTCATTCCAGCTTCTCCAAGGGTTAGAACTCAGCAAGCTTCATGGGGAATAAGGATTTGTTTTGTTTGTGGACCTCTATGCAATTAAGATTATCCTAGAAATTTCATTATGACTTAACATTTTATAGGGAAATTCAGTTCAATAACAATTTTCTCACGTCCTATAATCACAATTTAAACGGAGAAATACTAAGCTATGATGATGGTACTAAAGCAATTAAAGGTCTCCATACCTTCTCTAGTGAAAATTTGTGAACAATAACATAATAAAATGAGCTAGGTCTTCCTGGGATGCATGAATTTTTACCTTGTACTCAGACTGTTTATGCTTTTAGCATTACTGAGCTCTCATCTAGTAAACCAACAACAAAAGGACAGAAAATATAAATATAGAGAGTATCAGGTTCAAGCAAATTTCCCTACTGCATATTTTTGTTAACACAATGACAAAAATATCCCCAACCTTTCTAAATTATCTCCTCAGGAAGTTTCACTGAAGGTACTACTAGAAAGAGATTTTTTTATACAATGTCCACCCTTGAATGGTGTCCTGACCTTAGAGAGTAGACATGCTCTAAGCATATAGCACATTTCATTCCCTAAAACCAAGAACATATTGCAACATCTGTTCTTTATTTCTTTTAAACAAAAGAAAAAGAGACATCAGTCTGCCAAAAAATAGGCAACATTACTCAGTAACAAGCTGGGAACATAACCAATAGGACTAACAGAAGGATGAGAAGTTCATGATGTGCATAAGTTTGTTGCATTAAGTCTAGATTTCATAAACATGCAGTCTCCTTCCTTGAAATCTTATACTCACAACAGTGTTTTGTGGGAATCAGCATTATGGTACATTTAATTACAGTAATTCATCATTGGGTAGACCTCACCAAACCCTGCCAAAAAGGAATTTATGTCCATTCATTTATTTCAATAGTATAAATTAACTTTTGTATGTAATTTTTGGTGCTAAGTTTTCCACAAGCTTAAAGTGCTCCTCACTAGTAACACTTTGCAATTCCTCTTAAAAACAAACATGGTATCAAATTACATGTATTTAAACGGAAGAGCACTTAGTGATAACTTAGTCTAATTCCATTTGAAATACAGGGTGAAGAATCTCATATGGTAATTTCTGAAGCAAATCCATCATTTTTCTAATATATGAATCCCTATTCAGAAGGCATTACACCTAAATTTAAAGATCTCATTGCACCCCTTGATGAGCTATTTCAGGGGCTAATTGCCTCTGTAGAAAACATGGTCTTACGTAGCACAGGAGAAAACAGATCATTTCCAGGCTGGACTTCTACTTCCTGAAATATTGATTTCTTTTGAGTATAAAACTTGGGGAAGTTGGTAGTGGCATGCATTTAAGCACTCAACAGGTATCTGCTTGTCTGTTATTCTAGAAGGTGCAGCATCCCATATTGTTTACAGCCACCTGATGAAGTGATCTTGAAGCTCTTCCTCATATTTGAGACTTCAACACAAGTGTTTGCTGTAGTTCCATCTTTGCTTCTCAATCTTTCCATCCTCATACTGAGAAACTATTAGAGACTTTCCTTTTAAATTGTACTTTACATGTCCCTTGTACAGATTTTGTCCTACAGCCAAGATAATTGATTTATTAGGGAACTAAAGCCCTGTGTATTTGATGTTCAGGGGGAAATTCCTTCCAATAGGCACCAGGATATTGAATAAAAGGTTAATAATTACTTGTGGCAAGAGTTGCTTAACAGTGAGCCAACGAGTAGAGTTAAAAGCTGAAGAAGCTGAGCTCCTGACTACCAGGAGTAGGCATATACCTGTGCTGCCCAGTTATTTAAGTGTGACTTGTTTTCACAATTTGAGCATATACTAAAGAAATAGAAACCCTGACCCTATTAAGATTAGAATCAAAACTTTCAATTTCTGTGTGGTAAGGACTTCACGTAACAAGTTTGTTAGCTCATGTTCCTAACTTCCACAATATAAATGCCTTGTAGGCAGGTATACCTCCAAAAAGTAATCTTTCTTTTAATTTTAAGGGACTCCTGACAGATTTAAGGGATTTCTGACTGTACATGCAGTTAAAGATTGGTAGGAATAAAATGTATTTGTGCAAGAAATTATGTGTTATATGAACTGTTTTCCTTAGGTTTTAGTTTTTGTAATCACGGAGAAGGAGCTTGCGGTGGACATAGTAAAACTGATCAATAAAACAAGGTGGATTAAAAACAAGATGAAGTGCGAAAGAGTAAGTATAAACATTAAATAAAATTGGATATTTATAGCAGAAATGTTGTAGAGAGATTTACAAAAGTTGCAGAGGACATGCAGACCATATTAGAAAACACTAAATATGTCAGATTTCCAAGGGAAACTGTTACAGGAGTGCCATTACAGCACCTACTTAACACTTTTGCACCTATAACTTATTGAGTCAAAAACAGTTTTGTTGGGAAGAGGGAGAGAATTAAACCTCAAAACAAGAGGTAGACAAAGGTATTTGGAATCAAGAGTAATGTCTATATTTGAGGTTGGATGGCCTTTTTTTCTTCATGGGTCATTTTTAAATGGAAAAGAGACTGGAAAATTATCTGTCCCATAAAAAGTAATTGTTTAAAGTAATTAAGAGGCCACTTAATCTGCTAAATCTACTAAAAATATCAAAATAGACCAAACCCATACAATCGAGGATTAATTTATTTCCAGAAAAATGCATTCAAATTGTGAACAAAGTAATATTTATAGGTTTCAGTGTCTATATGAATAACAATAGACAGAATTTATAACAAAGACAAATTTGACTAGCACAGCGCAGTCATCAGATGAGCAGGCTTGTCGGATACCCCGAGCTACACTGACAACAGTAAAGGAGACTGAAGAAGTTTCAAAGTAATTTATGTTTCAAAAGCTTTCCATAATGCAAAAATGATAATAAAAAGGTAAATCTTCAACAGATAGCTAGCTTATATGTTAGAAAACCAAGATCTCTCTATAAAAGAGAAGTTTTTGCATGAAAGAAGATAAGAGAAGTTCAAAGCATATCATCATGGGAAATATTTTAATCTCAAAAAGGGCAGTCTTTTGCATATTATTTCTGTTTCCTTGATCCAAACTTTGTACATATAACATTATAGGGCTTTTCAGGGATTTTCCAAGACGATGTTCTATCATAGGCATGGACGGAAAAGACCCAATAGAGAAAAAGATTTACCAAAATCAATCAATTGAAGCAGAAGACAGAATCCTATTCACAAAAAAAAAAAAAAAAAAAAAAAAAATCAGAAAAGAGACAGGAACAGAGGCAGCAATTGAGCAATTGTTGAACAAAAATCCATCACATGATTTGTCTAGAATATTTTGGCAAGTTACTATGCTTCAGTCAGAAGAGAAAGTTGAGCTACCTTTCTGAGGTGAAGCAGAGTAGAAGTGGAGAACAGAACTTGTGTCAAAAGGAACCAAAAATTTCAGCTATTTTTTATAGAACTATGAAAAAAACATGGGAAGATACGCCAGAATAGGGCCTTTAAAGACCATTTAACTGTTCAAATGCGTGATCATTGCCATTCTCAAAAAAAATTTTTTTTAAAAAGTAAAAACAGCCTAAACTTAAAGCTCCCTACCCCCACAAGCAACCATCTGTTACAGATTCATGTCTTAATCCATAACCTAAGTCTTTTTAACCTCATTATTTCTCATTCTATTCACAGTGAAAGAGAGTAGAGCTCTTTCTTTCCTATCTCTTTGCAGCGGTTTTTTATGAGTTTGAAAACTGTTGACATGTTCACCCCTCAGCCTTCTTTTCTCTTTACGATCTCCTACTCTTTCAATCTTTCCACATAAGTAATTTTTTTCCTAGCCGTCCAATCATTTCTGCTGCTGTTCTCTAGATCTTCCCTTAATTTAGATGTTCCCATCCAAACTGAACCAGTCCTTCCCTCTGGTTCAGTAGAAAGTCCATCACTAAACATAGAATGAAATGTATTTCTATGATAAAACTTCCATTTCTTCCTCTCTCCTCCTCCCCTCGACATAAGTAGTAAATACTACATGTTAATCACATTCAGTTTTTAGGAGAAATATATGCAAATCATTGAAGTTAACATGAAACTTAAGATAAACATAGCAACAAACTTCCAAACAATAGTAGGGGCTATGTTTTCCCGTTTACTCCAGGAGGTGCTGGCTTGTCCTTTAATGCTCATGTAAGAAGATTTGCGGAAGAGTTTCACCCATTCTAGTTAAATCATTGCATCTATCCCAGTCAGGCCACCCTCTCAAAGGCTTCTGCAGCATCAAGCTCACTTCAGCAGCTAAGAATTGCAGAGAAAGAAAAAAGCACCCAGTGCCGCTTTTCCATGAAGAAGCTCTTTCATGTCACTAAGGACAAGATTAAAAAAACAGTAAGAGTGGGATTTATCTGACCAAACTTTTGAAATAAAGGTGTTTGTATCTAAACTAGGCAGCCCAGGCTCCATTTAGCAGGCACTTATAACAGATTCATTTTATTTCTGCTCTAAAGGAGATTCAATCTAGTAGATTTAGATTGCATCTAGCTTAGAAGCCTTTATTAGGATGAGACAAATTGTTCCCTAGAAGTATCTACACCCTTCCTTTATTATGTAGGGAGTTGTGAATGACTTGCTGGGATGTAGGTCTCTACGTCTGGTCAGATGAATCCCAGCCTATGTGTCCATACATTATAGCAACACATTTCTGAATCTGATCTGGTCTCCAGAGTTTCAGTTTTTATTTTAACTGACTGTTATAATTGCAAAGAAACAAGTAAAGAAGAGAGATGCTTGATGGAAGCAGGAACTCTGCTCCTACCTTGTTTCTCTGAAAAGCATAAAATAAAGGTATTTTTCTAAGATACCCTGCAACAATCATTAGAGACAAAAGCTATCTGCCCATTTTTTCAGCAGAGTAGCTTACCAAAACAGAAAATCCCAATTGCAAGTGAGTAACTTCGAAAATTTCTCTGGCATTTTTTCCAGCCACCATACCTACTTACTCTTCAGGACCCCAAAGGAAAAAAAAAGAATACTATTCCTGTTTCTTGATTGGGTTCATAAGATATGCATAGAAAGGGGTAAAATTTCCCTCTCCCCATCTACTTCTACCTTTATACCTCCTGATAAGAAGGCTATCTTTATGGTAGTAATATACAGCTGGAGTATGGGTCCAAACACTGTCACACAATTACACAATTACCCCAGGTTTTACGGCTGAGACACAGTTTTGATCCCTGCCGACTAGCAGTCCCCCAAGCATTAAAAAATGCCTAGGTCTTAATTTCACATTGGTTGGGAATTCTTCCCAACAGAGGAGGGAAAGTAAGAATTCACTAGCATGGATAAAATTTGTACTGTACCAGGTGGCCTCAGGACAAGGAAGAGTTGCTGCCTCATTTTATTTAACGCTGTAAGTTTAACTCATCATCCTTTTAAAAAGTTAGTATTTCTAGAAGACAAGGGTTTGAAGAAACATATTTGTGCGTGTTCTTTAACCAATTTTGTTTGTTTTACAGTAACTGGAGGAGAAATGTCTCAGACAGCTGAAAGAAAAATAGCTTGTGCTCCATACCACTATCCCCAGGTCAGACTTCCAATACATAGCCGAGAGAAACTTAAAACATCCAAAAAATCAGAAAAGTATTCATGCAGCAAGCGAACATTTGTTTCTGCAGTGCAGTTACATTCTCATTCCTGCCTAAGCTTCCACCATGGAAAAAAGTAACAGTAATGAAGTTGACAAAACTCCTCACTACATCTTTGGACATATCTACTAGGGGCATCCCAAAGAGTGCCAAACATGCTGTACCTGTACTGGTTGCTGTGGTTGCTGTGGAAAACATGCTGTAGTGACTTTGCCCTGAGACTTGGTCTCAGGAAAAGAAAATTTCATGAGGAAGGGCAGGACATAGGCTTACCTTCACCATTCTTAGTGGTAACACAATAATCTAATCTCCCTTTTACAAATGTCAGCTAAGTTTTTCCTACTCACCCCTACTAAGCTCTGCAATAATAGATATAGAGAAAACAATGGAAGAGTAGCTGATGAGGGTTTTTTTTTTTTTTTCATTTTCTTTTAGGTTAATATATTGTAATGTATTTTCAAATTTCTATGTAAAACACTTCCTGTTCATCCTAAACCGGAGCCCAGTTTGCAATTATTTTATTAAAAAAAATAATAATAATAAAAAAATAAGAGCTAGAGGGAAAGTGAGTATAGGCAGTGTAGCAGATTGCAAGGGAACAGACCTGTCTACAGACAGATCTAAAATCTAACAAATTCAGTAAAAACATTTGCAATGGTGATTAAAAACAAGGCAAGCAAAACCGCTTGATGAGTTTCACAGAAAAAGACATCTGTTTACTATGAGTATGCTGTCATTTCCTCACAAAATGCTAGCAAATTACTTCTAGAAAAATTATTTATACGCTAACCCACAAGACAGAGCTTCCCATCCATGACCACAACTTTTAAGTATATCAGTAAGAGCTGCCAGGGAATAAAGCCCTTCAGTGTATCTTAAAATGCTATTATCATTAAATTGCCCATTTTACTCAGCTATACTCTTGGGTTTGGTTATTTCCTTACACTCAGATTCCTACCACTTTAACATGTTGTACTCAGAGCAAATCTGCAGGAGAAAATTGGGATTAATATAAGGATGATCAGGAATCACAGCAGAAAATGGTTGGAACTAAAAAAGCCTAAAATAATAAATCTTCTTTTAGCTGGAATTCATTGAATTAAGGGAGGTGGGACTAATCTTTCCAGAATGAATGTGGTAACTGATGCATGAGAAATAATTCTTTTATTTGCTTTATTTGCTTTATTAAATTGACATTTTTAATTCAACTCGCATGGAAGAAATGTAAGATTTAGCAGTGAAAAGATAGTCTTGATTTCATATAAAGTCATGTCAACCAGTAATATGGTTCTAGAGATGCTGGAAAAATGGGTTCAGAAACCAAAACTCCACTCTTTCCATTTCTTATGCAAACAAATTTTGCAAAAATAGCTAAAGCTAATTTCATCAAAAAAAATTAAAAATATCAAAGTGATTTAGAGAGTGTACTGTGTTTAAGACAAGAAAGGAAGGTAGTGATTGTTTTTTTCATATTCTTTAATGAGATCAATAAATGAAAGAGGTGTCACTGATTTCTGTGCATTTTGAGGACTACTGCCAGAGAAGTTCTGTTTTCTTCTCATTACACCAATATTCAGAGCATCTTAAGTGATCTTCCTCATAAGTGAGGAATAAAGGAGATGTCTAGAATATCTTCTAGGTTTCTCCCAGCTCTCCATTGACCAGCACTTTCTAGCCTTTCAGTACTTTGGCAGTATTTCAGATTAGACATGTTGGTTTATCTGAGTTTTTCAGTTATCAGCTCATCTAGATAATAAAATAACAAAAATAAAATAATAATAAAAATAATGTCAATTATTTATATTTGGAATGTTATAACATGATCAATTCACCCTTCAAAACTCATTTGCTGATTTAAAGAAAAATATTATACATATTTGTGTTCACTGTGCAGTATTATATAACTTTTTATTGCTAGGCAGAAAAAATAACTCTGCCCCTTTTTATAAATATATATATATATAATAATTTCTGTATGCACATTTGTATTTTGACAGTCAGTATTTGCAATTGCTTAGTCGAACTGCTTAGTACTCACATTTTCTGCTGACCAGATCAGAAATTCTGATATTGTAGATTGACAGCTATCTTTGTAGAAAGATTGGGAGATACTAAGATAAAATGTAAGGTGTTCTAGCCTTACACAGGCATGTGGAAGCACCATTCAATGACTTTGCACAGTAAATGTCAATTTGTTATCACTTTATAATGATAATTCATAAGATTTGGCATAAAATCTGGTAATAACTTCATTTTCCTCTAAGGAAAAATAAAGCTACCTTTAGGCTTTGCAGTAAATCTTAGAGTAGATCTGTAAGCTGGCATTTACTGCACATACTTGCCTTGATTTAGCATTTCTACCCCTCTCTCTATATATATTTTTTCCAAATACATCCTCATCTCCAATTTTAAAACAATTAATATTAATAGATTCTTTTATTGCCCTTGGTAGTTCATTGTACATATAATATTGTCATGGTTGCAATACAGTATTTAAAGATGTGTCAGGATTTTTATGGTGAAACCCTATTTTCATGGGTTTATAGTTTAAAAAAAGATCCTTTGGGGAGGATGCAATGACAGTACAGGTTACAAGGCACATACTATTTTAAAAAGAATCCTACTTTTCTATTTGTTATTTTTAAAGTTAAAAAGAGTATTTAAGCATAAATAGCTAATGCTGCATAGACGTTAGGCTTTGTTTTCGTGAATATTTATGTGTTTCATCTCATCTTCACTTCTGTGATTCCTGTTCATACTAAAAATTAGATTTGCTTTTATCTATTTGCACTGAATCCACTGAGGCTTCATGCGAAAGACATTTCATTACTCCAAAAGAGAAATGTGCCCTTAAAAATGATCATCAAAGAAATATATAAAATAGGTGACTTCAGCGATTATGCAAATTAACATTTTTAGTTACACATTAAATACTAATGATACCAAACAAAGAAAGCCATATTTAAACAAGCAAGTATTTATAATGTGCTAGTAATCTCATTGTAGTGCATAGTGGAAGGACTCAACTATTAGAAAGAAGGATGATCAAAAATGTATGTAATAAAACACCTTCCTAAGATCAAAATAAGCCTTTCATTCTTGAAAAAAAATGAGCCTCATTAATCAAACAGAATAGTCATTTAATGTAGGAAGAGTGTAGCCTATTCCTAAATAATCCTTGCTCATATGTACAGTGCCAGCAAATTCATGACTGAATGTTGAAGGATCCACACTACCAGAGAGTCTAGGACTAATTTAATGAGGCAAAAGTTTTGCAAGTTATTTTATATAAAAATAACATCATTTAAGCATTAATACTGCAAAACTATAAAGTGAAAATGCCAGATGTATTAGCATTTTTTTTGTATTCACATTACAAATGCATGTGGCAGTTTTAGTTAACCAGGCTTCCTCATATCTGAATCAAAATCTAATATGTCAATAGAAAGGTTTTATTTTTAGAGCTAATATAAAGAATTAAACTGCATGGTTCCCAAGCACTATTGGACATTTATCAGAAATGTATAGTTAGAAAACGAATTAAAAAAAAATCACAGCACCATCACATCCTTTGAAAGCAACTTCAAAGGAATCTTCTCTTTCACCCTTTTACTCACTCTGTAAGTGAAACAAACTGTGTTTTTGCTATGGTCCTGGCATCAGAAGTACGGATGAAACAGAGATAGAAATAACAATTGAAAAAACCTTTAAATTATGGCTAATACTTGGAGAAGGAAGTATCAAAAGATATATTTTTCTTGAAGACGTGCTTAAATACGTACATGTACATACACGACTAATACTAGATTGTCTTCTTTTTAAAATAATTTATGGTTGTCTTTAATTCAATTGCCCCTAGTGAAACTTTTCTTTCTACTTTCTCCAAAATTTTATAAGCTTTACATTTTTTTCATCCACAGAATAAAAGTCTAATTTCTCTAACCTTTTGAGTAAATGACATCCCCGGGTGCTTCCATCATTTTGGCTCACCTTCTATTTTTCTTTCACCAATTATATAATCTTCTTTTTTTCTATAATAACTATGCCTCAAAATCTCTCAATGCAAATTAACTTCTGCAGAGACCCTTTGCCAAACCATTTTGCATAACACATCTCATTGCAAAATAATTTCTCATTTTAATTTAAAATGAAAACACTTTTTGCAAAATAACTTTCCATTGCACGTCATGAACTAGCTTATCTGTATGCTGATTTCCTCTTTTACATTGTTCCCTTATAATCACGGAGAAAAACATTTTCCTGCTTTAGGCTCTGTCTTCACTGGACTACTAGATTATTGAAAAGCAAGGGAGGTGCTTTGTCTGGTTGATAAATGCTGCTGCTTCCAAAGTTACTGTGGTATTTAGGTTTATTGATTTTAGGAAGTACAGGTGGAACTAAATGAAGAATATGACCTCAAAGCCATTGATCAAAATATCCTTAATGTCGCTAATATATATACTTCCCTTATTTTAGAGATAAATGCACTACTAGCACTTAATAGTTTGTCCTCAGTCAAAGCAGTATGACTTCAAGACAGAAATCATGAAAAATATTAAAAACTTTGACAGATTCTGCATGGATTTTGAGTTCTTCACAGTTCTTTTTCTTCCCATTCTTCCTGTCAGACTTTGCTTTTAAACAAATGGCAGTGTTTGTCTAGGAAAACGCTTATGGAATGACCAGCCGGTACTCTAAGGAGCAAAACAATAAATGATAAAAAAAATTCCTAGTCTCTGTAAAAGGCTCTCAAAATGTGGACTTTTAACAAAAGGGAGATGACTGTTGGACAAACTTGGGCAGTAAAAAGAAAATGCTATAAACTTTTGTAGTAGAAGGAGAGAAGAAAAGGCTGATAGAAAAATCTTAATCACTGCTCATATCAATATGAATCCAATTTCTGATGTTGCTTTGAAGAGCAACAGACAGCAGTCAACTGTGTCACTGAATGTCGTTTGATATTCAAAGAAATTTATTTTCAACCTCCACATTTTTAAAGAGGTTAGAAACATCTAGACTGCAAAAGATACAAAAAGGAGAAGTAGTTGCATTGTACCTCCAGTTCATTTGGAAGGATGTGTTGCTGGAAAATATAAACAAAATAAAAACTTTTTTTTTGATGAAATGCCTAATCCCAATTTTGGTAATCCAGATTAGAACATATACTTGCCCTGGAATAAGGTGGCAAATTTGGGGTCCAAAAAAGGAAACACTTTGTTGTGCTAACTGAAGACAACAATTCATTCAAATATTTTCAGTTTTGCTTACCACAAATATCAACGGTATGGGGACTTGCTGTTACAGCCTTAAATATGCTGAGCTGGCTCTTACTCAGTTTGGCATGATTATCTTCCTAGTTATTATCTAGAATGAATGAATTGCAAGTACAAAAAAAACCTCTGCATTGTAATAGGAAATTTCTCCCAGAATTGTCTTAAGTTTTGCACTGATTTATCTCTCATAAAGGTGTGTGAACAAGGATTTTTCTTACTTTATTCAGTCATTCTACCTGAATATGCTCCCTAGGTCTGCCTGGTTTTGTTGTCAAGGGACTCACCATTGACCTTGTCATTAGGTGAGTGGTACACAGTGATGTTGATGAGAGTTGTGAGCCAGTTTCAAACTGTATCATGAGCCTCTCAGCCAAGTCATTGCACTAAACAGCAGTTCATGACTGCCATCAGCTGATTAGTGGTCTTAAACTAGGAATTCATGCATTCAGTGAAAAATTATGGAGGAATGTGGCTTCCTGACACCACAATCTGTGACTATTATCAGTCTCAAAACCACTCCATTAATCCTTCAATTTCAATTTCAGACGACAAATAGAAGTTACAGTCACTGTGTACAATCACTTTTTGAAGAATCCCAACAACTTCATTTTATGAGATCAGGTAGGAAAGGAAGCAAATCATACGTTAATTTTTTGGCTATCAAAATCTGTACCTCATGAAACAGTAGCAGGGACAGCAGAGAAACCACCATGGACAACAGATAAGAGAAAAGACCATATTTCCTCCAAAAGATTAAAGCCATTTTAGCTTTCCAGAATTCAATTCCAGGATGGAACTGAGAATTAAAAATGAAGATCCACTTAAGAGATATACGTGCACCTTTCTACCACTCTTCTTTCCATGTCCCTCACTCTTCATGGTCATTTGGGATTTTTAATTTCACTTTACAAGTAGTTGAAAAGTTGCTTCTGCATTTACATTACTTGCACTAAGCACAGGTACTCTGAGTGACTAGTTTCCATGACAAAATTACTGAAAGAACAAATTCTCCCTAGGATAAGTTGACTTCTAGGGGGTTCTGCTATTTGTCCTCAGGCTGAGTATGGCCTTAAATTTCTGTAATAGGCCCTTACCCGTGAACTTAATTCATCTAACAGCTTTTAAAAGCAAACTGTCTTTCCTAAGCTCTACAGGCATAATTCTGCCAGTAGTTGAAGCTGAAGTCACTCTTTTTAGCTGAATTTAAGACTTGCTAAATATTAGAGCTGTACAAATAATATATTTTCAGTTTGGCTGCAGAAGCAGGAAAACAAAACAAATACCAGCTTTTTTCAGCTGAAAAAATATGATTACAGATTTAATTGTACAAAAATTACATGGTTTAGTTCTGTTTTCATTATTTAGGCTGTATTTGGACGATGCTTGAAATGGAAAATGCTCTCAAAAATTTGGAAGTGATTTTTTTTTAACTGCTGGAAGAAAACAGTTTTTAAAAGGTTGATGCAAACAAAGGAATTTTCTCCTCTCATTTTCCAGCTATCTGAAAAAATCAACCTAAATATATGGTAATTTTGGTGTGCATTGTTTCTAAAATATCATTAATAGATAAAAAAAATCCACCAGGTAGAGTAGATAGTGCTAAATAATTTTATCAATAGTAAACTGTGGATTCTGTATATTTTTTGTTACTAATATGCTTATCCTGAAAAATCTGGAATCCATGAGCAATAGAAAAATTCAAAATTATCAGAAGTAAGCAGAAGTGCAAAGAAACTGGCAAGAGAAGTCTCATGTTCACATATTTCTGAAGAATAATTTCTGTTTATGGCAATTTAACAAAATCTGTTATGTTGCCTATAAGAAGGAGACTAACCTATTTTAAATACTAAATTATGCATGCTGTCAGAAAAAGCACTATATTTTCATACACTTAACTCTTATCCAAACAAGCTCTGAAGAAACCTCATGTTTTGCATGTGATTATTTGACAAGATAAATACTTGTTGTTTTACTTTGCTTTAAAATAATTATTTTATTTGGTTAAATTAAATAGCCAAAAAGTGTTAGGGCAGGAATTGATAATGGAAATACATCTGAGATATAATTAGAACTAAAGCAATTCTTTACTTAAAGACTAAGTGAACCTTAATGTTTTGTTTTGCTTGATCAAATTCTGAAACCTGACATAATTTGTGAATGTTTGCTCACACTTTGACCACAACAAGGCAAAAAAATCATTTAAATATTTTCTATGAAAATCATTTTGCGATACCACTTGGCAGGTGCGGATTAGTATTGAAGTCCTCCGCTTTTATTTCAGGTGCTAAGAGAAAAGTTTCTAAATATAATTCAGCAGGCTGAGCAATCTGAATTAATTCTAAGGATATGGTGTATTTATTTTCTTATCAGAAGGGATAAACTCTTTTAGGTAAACATCTAATTTACAGGAGTGTAATAAAATAATACGTAATTATATACTTCCTATTAAAATAATATGCTCTACCATTTTGTACTCAGAACATGATCATTCATAACATTCTGATTCAGAGGTTGATTATATGCAGACTAGATATCGTGGACTGTACTTTTTCTGTGTTTATTTAGACTGTTCTGCATGATTAATCATCTCAAACTAAAATTATTCAGGCTCTTCAGCTCTCCAAGTCAGCCACAGCTCACAATATTTTCTTTATTCACAACACGAAAAAAGTCAAATGACTCTCTTTTCTGAGATATTTGAGAGTAGTTTATCCCTTCATATTCATGGGAATCATAAACATCCACTCAAGGCCAGAAATTGGACCTAAGCATATGGCAGTAAGCTCTGGCCAGCATGTGAATATTACCTTATAGGATGAGGCGAACACACTCTAATTCTCTCTTCTGAAATGGCCACAGCAGCAGCCTTAGTGCAATTCTGAACAAAAAGAGAGGCAGAAAATCATGGAAAGCAGTTTGTTCTGATGTGAAATGTCTAATTCTATCCAGACTCTCCAGCCTTTGCATTATAGCCTGCTCCAGCAATCCAGCTGACGTGTGCCAAAGAATGACTTTGGGGAGGAGAGAGTGTTATTTCTTCTTAATGTCTGCACTATGCTTAATCCATAGAGGTTCTCATACCCATAAAAACAGACCCTGGATGCTACTGGTATGTATCAATAGATGCTATTAATATGTAAGCATAGATATGCTTATCCGACACTATACCTGCTTAAAGACCATCACTTTCTCTCATGAAGTATGCATGACTTTTTCAGGGGTAAGACCATAAAGCATATTAGCCTAGGGCCAGTTTCTACATGTTTGGCTGCAATCTACTTAATATGTTCACCTTTAACTCATATTGGCTCAGCAGCCTTGCTTGTGTGATGACCCTGTTTCAACCTTCTTATCCTGCAGGGTTTAGTCACCTCTATCTCTCGCACATGCCAAGCCAACAGTCATAGCTATAGCCGATCACTAGCTTCTCAACAACCACAGCCTTGGACTTCAGAAACCTCTGTTCCATAAAGAAGCAGCTCGATAAGACAAATTTGCACATAGCTATTATACATCCTTACAGCTTCTATATATGGAATATCCTAATTCCAAAGCTATCTCAGACTATTTGGGTTTGAATTTGCACTGCTTCCTACCTGCAATTTTGAATTTCTTCATTTCTTTCCCTTTGGCCAGTACTTAGTTCTCAATCTTGGTACCATTCTTCTGTCAAAAGATCACTCGGGTGCAAAGACTGTGGGTAGGAAGGAAGAGGTTAGCAACAGTGTTGATGCCAACACTCTGTGTGGCCTTATCTGAGGCAATAGCACATCTACTGCTATCATCTACTGCTATTCATAGCAAGACACCTTTGCTTTGGACATAGCTCAGCACCAGGCACAAAAAGGGGGTAAAAAGTATGAATAACTGAGAAAATGACATTTTCTTCCATAAATCTATAAGTGGATTACCTAATTCTACATTAATCAGCTCTAAATCTGATGCTTCTGTTTTGCCCTCAAGCCCAAACCCAGTAAGCTTGGTGCTCATTTTTCAGATCTGAAAAAAGCATTTTGTGTTCTTGAAAGCTTTTCTTTCCATCTGCATTGGCTGGTTTTACCAAAAGAAACACCTCTTTCTACAAACTTTTCCTTTTTTTTCTTTTCTCTGTGGAAGATATGTTGAATTACAAAAGGATTTCCTGGTGAAGCTCTGCAAAAGCTCTACAGGGGACAGGATGAGAGACCCACATCCCAAGAGAAAGCCAGAAGACTGGTATTCAAAGTCTGAAGCATGGAAACGAAACCAACCTGAACTCAAAGAAACTGATGCTTCCGTGAAACTCTGATCTCTGAAAGATATCAGTTTCATGAAAAACGGACAGAGAACAACAGGATTCAGTTATTAAAGTATTTACAAAAACAGTAGAAAAAAACCCCAAGAAGTTGAACTCTAAAGCTTTAGAGGGAGGGAGATTGAAAAATGCCAATGGTCTGATCTTTTTTTCCAAATGGAAAAAAAAATCACAGGAGTAGACAGAAGACAGAAGATTTTTAAAAGCCCTAGCTACAGATATGCTTATCTGACTTCAGAATTATGGGCAGAAGCATCTGGGGCACAATAGACAATTTATGACAGCCCTACAGTTCATGTCAATTAGCAGGAGTTATTCAGAGGATTTTGGTGAAACCAGCGTTGCTTTGAAATCCTTAGAGAATTTGAAAACGAAGGAAGGAAGGAAGGGAGGAAGGGAGGAAGGGAGGAAGGGAGGAAGGGAGGAAGGGAGGAAGGGAGGAAGGGAGGAAGGAAGGAAGGAAGGAAGGAAGGAAGGAAGGAAGGAAGGAAGGAAGGAAGGAAGGAAGGAAGGAAGGAAGGAAGGAAGGAAGGAAGGAAGGAAGGAAGGAAGGAAGGAAGGAAGGAAGGAAGGAAGGAAGGAAGGAAGAGAATTTTAAGGTATGCTAGCTTAAATGGACTAGCACTTAACTTTCTGGCTGGGGGCATTTGTCAAGACAGCTGATATATACATATACATGTATATACATGTATATGCATTGTGTCAACTACACTCAACTGCATTAACATTTTTGAAATGAGTTGTTAAAGAATCTGCTGACAAAGAGCACTATAAGGAGACAGCAAATCACGATGGAATAAATTCCTAATGTCAGGGAGGAAAATTACGCTATGCAGAATTGACAAAAAGCAAATGATGCACTAGCTACGCTAACAACAAAATATGTCATTAGTCATTCAGCATATATTCAGTGGGGATTATATAGAAAGGGCTAGATTTAACTTGGAATGATTTGAAATGAGAAGTGGCTGCTGAAAGTAATTTTGTACTCCGTTCTGCGGTATTTAATGATGTGATAGCAAGAACTGACAGAATACACAGAGAAGGAAGTGAACTCGAAGACAGAGCTCAGTCTCCTGAGTATTCAAGGGAGCTCAAAAGTAGCATTTCATAGTCCAGTGTCATAGGCAGTATGTTCTGACAAGAGTCCTAGAACTGTAAAGTTCAATCTTATAAACCAAGACAAGGAGATCTATGAACAAATTGCATAAGTTTCCTCTCCTCTCTCTTAAATCAACATAATTCTGTTTTTTTTTAAAACAAATTATTGATCTTGGGTAGCTGTTCATCTTGTAACAGAGCTGTTGAATAATACATTTTTTTTCAGCAACCAAATCATGTTTTCTTTGTGTCAAAAAGAAATTTATTTTTCATCTAAATGAATTTTCCTCCTTTCTGAAATTGGAAATTCAACCTGAATATTTTGCTATTACAAAAATGTGAGTATTATTTAATACTTGCAAAATTGAACACCAATTGACTTTTGATTTAAACTTGTTTCACAACAGAAATTCAAAGAGAAAAGACACCTTCAGCATCCATATTCGTACTCTCATCCTTCTTTTAGTTGCAAGTTTGCTCAGTTGAGACTCTGTAAGTAGTCTCAATCCCTCCAATTGTTTTCCAGCAATTTTGTTTTGCTTGAAAACTCTGTTTCCCATCTCACTTTTTCAAGAAACCCCCTCCTTGGCCCAAAGAGGGATAGGCCTGTGAAAGTCACGTTGCCTTTTTACAATTTAAATTTTACAATTTAAAGTAAAGAACCAGTTCATTCAAAGACAACAGAAATGGTCAGTTTATCTAGCCACAGTCATACAGTACCCTACACATTTTTGCTACACAACCCCTCCTTTCTCTTTTGTGTTCCATTTTCCACCAGCATTTATTTGGGCAGCTTTTCTCAGCATCAGTAAGGGCATTTTCAGTAAGACCCTGTTTCATCTCCATATACCTTTTTTAGTAGGCCAAGGAATGCATATTCTTTCACTCACCTCTTCTTCACATTGGGCAGTAACTATTAATTTAGATGCTTTTACAGCTAATGTTTCACTCATTATATGTTAGCTATATCTATATATTTTCTGTCAAGATTATCTTAATTATCTTAATTATCTTTTGTTCAATATAGGCATCTGTAAATTGAACATGCTTCCTCCAAAGCCAGGAAGCATCATGTTAACTTAAATGTTAAAAAAATCATGTTAAATAATTGCCTAAGGCCCTAGTCTTTTTTCTGGTGAGGGCATAACAAGAAAACAAAAGCAAATATTGCTTGGCAGAGCCTGTGACCTTTTTGCTGAGAACACAACTACATGGGATGATAGGTTAATCATGCACACCGGCTCCCATGTAGAAAACCAATTATGAAAGCATGTTGTGAGGTAATGCATGTGGTGAAAAAAAAAGCAGGATGAACTCACCACACTGTGTTCTCTGAAAAAGTCAGCACAGCACTTACCACTGGACCCAATGGAATTAGGAATTGCAAGGGGAACAGACAACGTAATACATTTTCTGCTATTATGCTACCGCGTCATCAGAATAGTCAAATATGGATTCTTTTCCGTAGAAAAAAATGAGACCAAACAGCGTTGAAGTGTTCCACTTGCAAAGTAGAGGACTCAGTTGTGTGGCATGCACTGGGGGTCTAAGATATCACCCAGGGCGGGAAACAGGGGAGACGGGTGACATGCCCTGTTTCTTGTAACCCAGGGACTTGGAGAGACTTGTGAAATCATCAGGAATCAGCACCATGCTGATCTCTTTTTGATTCTTATTCCAAGTAACCTTACTAGGGATAGACATAGAGAAATACATTTTCCATCCACAGCCACAATCAACCCATGCTGCATATGACTCTGTAGGGCCAATGGCATAGTGAGTTTCCAAAGTGAGATTGCACAGAAACAACTATGTTGAGCCAGGATTATTAAAAAGCTCACAGCAAGAATAAAGTTGCTAAGTTAATGATAACCGAGTATCACTGACATTGAATAGAAAAGAGAAAATTTCTGGCAAAAACTCACCTAATATGTAGTATGTACAACTAGTATGTATAATGTGCCATGTACAGGTTCTACTGTGTAGTTATTAACTCTTATTTGGACTATATTTTTCTCAGAATTAGCAAAAATAAATTGATTATATCATGCTTTCCTTGATTAGACAAGGAAGAGAAGCAATAGCAAAAAATGTTGAAAAACCCGTGTGTCACTTTTTTTTTTAGAAAAAAAAAAATCACATATCACATATCACATGTCTTGCAAAGCACTTCATCACTGATCTGTGAAAATGATTGTGCCTGTCAGCTTACCACTCAGATCCAAGAGAATATACAGTGACTGAGCTCAAGCAAAGCTTTCTTCTAATTTATTTCTGTGACAGATTTGGGCTACTCACAATGCCTTCTTAGGCTTCCTATCCCATGTCATATGGCTTGGTCAATAACAGGACTATTTTAATTGCAAATATCAGTATATAGTATGCAAAGCTGCAGACATCAGATTTCACTCTCAATTTTGTGAAGCTAGCAGGAATTTCAGTTGTGGCCAATTCTCTGAGGATCTGACTGGGCCACAGAAGTCTTAGGAGCAAGTGTAGTCAGTGAGGTCTCCGAAAAGGCTAAATCACAGCATTCTTGGCTCTACAGTATTAAACTATTCTGAAAAACCATTTTCTTCCCTGTTTCATAAGCATATTGCACCAGACATCAAAAACATGGCCTTAGTAGAATAAAATTGTTTTCTAAGGTCTGAGAGGCATATTTTGCCCCAGCTAGTATGAGTATTTAACAAGCATGAAGGTGGAGCTTGTCCATCTCTATATATCACCAACTACAAACCCAGAAAAATGTGTGGATGTGATATTTTGTCTCTGTGTCCTCCTCTTTAAGATGATATATCAGAGAATTAGGATTTCTTGCAACTGTGAAGTAGATTCACTCCTTTCTCTCCCTGAAGAGACTCTTTTACATTCCCACATGATAGGAATTGAGTGATGGAACCAAGAAGTCATCTCGCAACCTTCTCCAGTCCACTTTCTCATGAGGAGGGAAGCATCATTGCTGTGAAATACACTGCTCTCCCGCAGTGCAATTGCAACCATGGAGCAGCTTTTGCACTAGATTGCAGCTGACAGCTCAAGGTATGAATTTATGCAAAACCTGGCCAGCCAGAGTTGGCCAGAAGTTAGAATTTTCCCTTCAGCAATACTATAAAATATTTAAATAACAACGAATTGCTGAAATGAAAAAAAAAGTGTAAATTTATAAGTTTGCCTGGGATTTTCCTTGCTGTTCTTACATTTCAGTGATAACACAAGCCACATAATGCAACTTAATTCTGCTTGCAGACTCTTAAGGTACTTAATATAGTATCAATGATCTTGCATGAGAAAGTGATCTGCTGTAATGAATGCTGTAAAACACAGGCTATAATATAGCACCTCAGAGATGCAAAAGTCTCCTAGATGTACATCACCTCTCTTTACATATATATACACATGTGCATTCATGTTCACAGACACGTACATTCACAACCACTGTTCCTGAAAATCACAGACACTACTCCAAAACAATTGTTAGGGTCCCACAGTTCAGATATTGTAAGTTTAAGTCTATTTCAGAAAATATTTCTGAAATACTTCACCATAGGCTGCCTCTATCTTTAGATAGAACATCTCACAATATGAACTTTGTAAGTTTTTTTGGTGTAGTTGAACTGAATTTCTTCCTCCAGTGAAGCTCATCAAAGTATGCTGATATTGTGCTGGAGATGTGCTGGTTTTAGGGTGTAGGAAGAAGATCCCAGATTGTCAGTGCAACAATAAAGAGAAGGAATCAAAACTGTTCCCTTTGTAGCCAGCTTCAGGCATCCTTTATTCATTGCTTGAGCTCTAATCCAAAACTTGTAAATCTTCCTTTAACACAGTGCCGTATTCCTGGGCATTTTGCCTCTTCCACACACCTTGTGCCGTGCTATTGCCGGCGTGCAATAATTGCGGGGCTTCTGGCTTGGCTTGATCTCCTCTGAGACTGGTTAATGACTGTAGGACAAGCATGGTTTTGTTGTGAATCCAATACCTTTGTTTTTAGCCTTAACAGTAAAATTTTCAGGTGGTCTTTAGAAGCCTAAGTGCCATTTTCAAGACGGAATGAGGCTCCTACACATTTAAGACACATAAATGTTATTTAAGTCACTTAAAACAGGCACTTAAAAGCAATGCAGGTTCTTAGCTCTCATCAAGTTCAACAGAAAATTTAACTCTTTTGCTTTTCAGTGCTGAGCAGCACACTTGTCAGCATTTGACCTGATGCTTTTGGAGCTTATGGGAGGTGATCTTGAACATTTTGACTCCCTGTGTTACCATTCTCCCAGAATTTCATGAATAGATTACAAATCCATAGAAATGTCTATGTAATCTATGTATTCTGTATCAGATTCTGTGTATTCTATATCAGATTCAGACCATAATTCTATGTATTCTGTATCAGGTCTTTAAGATGGGCCATTGTGATTGATCACCATCTTGACGTAATTATGACAAATGCTAGTGTTCCATAATTAATCCTGGCAGGTTTATCTCTATTCTCTGAAGATAAATCATATTTTAAAGATATGGTTTCAGACAGCAGGTGTAGAGACTCAAGTCACATCTCTAGTGTTTCTGTTTTAGCTTTGCTTAAGATTTCTTTTTAACTCAGTGCATGGGTCTTCTCCGAGTGTGACATTCAGTTTGAACAGTGTTTTAGCCTGGGCATTCAGGGGTTACCATAATTGCTTATATGTCTCCATCGTGAAACATAAGTGCAGTAGGAACATGCAGAACAACAGTTCTCATTGTGCTCGTATTGGTATTAATCATTATCTTTTATAAACTCTTTGAGACAAAGTCAAACAAAGAAATCATTCACTTCACTGCACTTACGTTGCTGAACACACAAAGAATTTTTTGAGATGCGGTTGTGTTTTTAATGCGTAATCACTTGTGATATTTTAAATATTCTCTTTTTCCTTTTTCATAGCTCACTTACATAATAAATATAATATTTTCTGCTCTCAGAGTATGCCAAAAGAGCTATTTACTGATGAGGATGCTGCCTGAGACAGTGGAATAGTTGGACTGAGCAGGGAATTAAGCATCTTTCAGCCCTCTGTACTTCTGTCCTTGAGACTCACTAACTTTTTATCTGAGATAAAGCAATAGCTGGGGACTCCGGACAGAGAAATTAAGTTAAAACTCCTAAAATAATTATAAAATATTTCTCTCTCACACAGTCTGCTAATGCCATAACAAGCACTTAACAAAAAGCTTTATATTGTATGTAATGACTGTCTGGCTTGACATCAATCCCCTCTGTCTAGATATAGTGCCAGCTGGGACTAGGTCTACACTGGTGCATCACTTGGACATTTTCCCATGGTCACTCTTACTGCTGAACTTTTGGAGTGGTTTCTTACATGATACTGGCCTGTGCCAATGAGCACTCACCCAGGAATAACTCAGGAATCATGATGGATGAAGGAACGATCCCAATATTCAATTTGGATGTGACTACCCTGTTTTTGGAAGGCTTATGAATGCAAGCCATGGTGTGCGAGTTGGCCTCTAGGCCAGACAACTGTCCATTACACATTTTACTGGCTAATATTTACATAAGCAACTAAACTGGAAATAGCTCCACTAGTCTCCATCATTACTGCCACATTTTGTATTATATCTAGGAAGCATGGCTTTGTACCTCCAACATTTTAGGACATGCAGCCAGCTTGGCACATGGCATAACCACCTCAGGAGTCTTTTACAGGACAACTGCCAGAAAGAGCTTTTTTTTCTCTGTAGTTTCTCTGGACAGGGAGGTAATAGAGCCAGTCGGAATCTCGTATGCGGGGAAAGCAAAGTAGGACAGACTGGAGGCAGCCAAAGAGCGCTCTGTCTCACACACCATGCACAAGAGATGCCACAGCCCATCCTGAACATCCTTCGGCACAGGAAGGATGCACCCATCTAAGCCCCCCTCTCTGCAGTATAAATAGAGCCAGCCACCACGTCCCACTGCAGTCTTGTAAGATTAAGACTACTACAGGTTTTCAGACCATCAGAAGTCCAAGGAGGGTATGGTACAGATCTATACTTCTGAAATTAGGCTAACCATTGGATTTTCCTTAACAGAGGCTGTTTTCACTTCCTCAATTTGTGCATGTGCATGAGCCCAAGGAGCTAATTATGAATACACTTTGGTGCATAGAATGAAGTACTTTTCACCCTAACTTAGAAAAAATAGATATCTAAAAACCTTTTATTCAGTATGTTCTATATGTTATAAAGCAAAATGAAAGGAAACATTTATCATTTAAAGTATCAACAATTTTGATTTCCAATTACTAGAACATATCCTATCTTAAACTGATATTATTATTTATTCAATGCTTTGACTAAACTGAAAGATTTTTATCTTCTTTCTGATCAGACAATCAGATAAACACTAGTTAGTGAAGACTCTGCACAGGGGAGATAACCCATGACATAATACCCATAACCTATAACTACATTAAATATTCACCGTTGGGAACATTACAGCAGTGTGAAAGGACAGATAATTCCTGTTAGATTCTGCAGACTGGGGGGTCCAGCACAGTGCCAGTGAAGTCAGCAGCACCCAGACTTGGCACAGCCTCATGCTGGTTAGTTTGAATAATTTATTAGCATGTGCTGGCTCTATGCTTGGGGTTGATGATTCACCATGATCATGCTAATTAAGGCTGAACAAAAGTCATGTGTGTGGCAGAGCGAATCAATGTAATCAATGAACACAGTGTTATAGATTATGGAAAGCCTTGTAGCCACTCAGACATTTTACACACTTGCCTGGATTTGGCTAATGCTCTATGGTGAAGAGAACATGAATCCTGGAGCCAAGGCACGTGGCATGCTCTAGAAGAGTCAGTATAGTGAAGGAAGGCAGAGATGCCCAGGGACTTCCAGTGGGATAGACACTACCTCTCCTATAAATCTGAAGGTACATCTTAGGTCACTGGCTTATCAGACGCTTCCTGAAGCATGATGATGATAATTCTTTCACACAGTTGCATTATTTTGGGAGCACAAGCTTTAGAAGAACATCACTCCAGTAAGCTATAGCCCACTAGGCTCCATTAAAAGCTCAGCTGTCAGAGCTGGTACCCTTTCCACAGCCATGTATCTGCATTCTCAACAGAGATGCAAGCTGTGAGCAGGTGAACAGCAAGATTCAAGCCAGGGAAGAGGATGTGTGAAGGACTTGCTTCACTTTGGTAGTTCAGGTACTGGCAGACATTAGGACACAAGGCAATGAGTTCTGATCCACAGTCACAGGACCCAGGTGCACTGGTCAGCACAAAAGCTTAGTCGAGTGTATTTTACTTGCTTGCCTATCTATCTACTTGGTCCCTTATCTCCTACCTATCTATTTTACTTCTTCACCTGTGCCTCACTGAACTTACATCTATTACAGTCTCAGTCCTGTTTTGGTTCCAAAATATGAACACGCAACTAGCGTCTGAGGCAAAAACAGATCAAGCAACAAACGTTCAAACACGACTACCCAATTTTGATTTCAGAGACTTCATAACCCAAATAGCAAAAGGACATGTTATATTTATTCTGAAATGGAAAGCACAATCTTAATTTCTTTTAAAAGTTATGTTTATGCTACACATCATTCTAACCTGATGTCTGCCAGTATTGGGTTTTTCAAATAAAGCAGAGCTATACACACACGTACATAATGATAAAAATAGCACCAGAGAAAACTTAAAAATCATGTAATGTTTTCAAATTATAGGCTAGATAGCAAACAGTTCCACACATTTACACACCAGAGAATCTACAGAGAGCAAGTCACCATTGCAATCCAAATTCATATTGTCAACCGTAGCCAGTATCGTAAAACTACTGTGGTAATAGAGTAGAATGAATTCAAATTTTTGGCTTATGTAGATTATGTATCCAAACATATGCAAGGAAGGTTATGTTCTGAATGAAGTGTTACTTTATCTAAAAAACAGAAACATCTTACATACTTTTTTCATTGACCTACAACATCATTCCAGATTACTAAATGTAAAAACAGCAATTCGATCACATTTTACCCTTGATAACAAGGTCTTATCTAATGTTTGCTTTGTGGATGTAAATTGAAAGAAAGAAATCCATTAACATTTAGACTCACTGAAATCATAAAGAAATGCACTAAGTTTTGATAAATATTTAAATTTTTCTAAATGACTTATCTTGTTCTTTTGTTGATTTCTATCTATCTGAATAAAAAAAGGCAGAATGAAAGCTAGGGGAAAACGAGAGAAATAATTACAATTTATTATTTTTACATAGCATATTCCATTTGCTAAGCACTTAAGAAATATTTTCAAGCAACTGCATCTGAAATAGGGTTTATGAAAAGTTTAATAACCTTGGCAAAATAGTACATATAATTACCTTCCAAAAATGCTATTAGGATTGAAAAGAGATTGCAAAGTCAGGAATTGCCAGAATTAAAATTGCCAAAAGAACTTGAAATCAATTCCCCTGGCCATTTATGTTATGCCACAGTTACCTGACTAAGTACTATTTTTCCTCACAGGGCCCATTTCTTCTCTGGGGCTCTGGGAGGATAAGTTTTTCAATGTTTTTGTTTTATTCTTGCTGGTGAACATGCGATACCATTTGTCCTGCAGTGCACTCCGAAGACAATGTTCTTGCGAGGTTTATGAGCATGTCAGGAGCAGTCACCATCCCTCTCGCGTCCTAGCCCTTACAAATGGGAAAATAGGGGGTACTCTTACTGTTTTGTGAAATTAGAAGGGTCTAAATCTCCATTTTGGGCAGGAGGAATAGAGAGGCATGGATTACTGGCAGTCTGCCCTCTTCTGAGTGCCGAAGAGGATGTGGGGGAGGATTTTATTTCCCCCTTGAAGAATTGTTGTTTTTAATGCTGGAGGTATACACTGCTATTTATTTATATATTTGCTACTTAGACACCTGTGAGTGTAGCCCAAAAAATGAAAACACTGCATTAATAATCATGTGCGGTATATTTGATTTAAGCCATGTGCCCAGCTGTGTATAACAGCTCTGGGCGAGCGCAGGAAATGAGCTAAGGTGCTAAAGGCAATTTATCAGTAAAATTTCAACTGCTTTTGCCAGGAGCCACACTTTTCCTCACTTGCAATTGCTTCCTCATGCACATTTTTCAGTTTTCCCAACAATCAAGTGGGACTAGAGAGAACAGCCACCTCCACAGCCCAACTTGCCTGTTTTGCAGAATAAACAAGGAAACAGTGTCTAAATATGTTCATATGACTGTCATATGCCACGTACACAGGGAGGAGTGAGTTAACACTGCCTGAGAAACTTATCTCTGTATCTCTTTTCAATCAGGCATTTGGGGTTCAGTTCCAGATGGTGGAGGGGAACATGGTCAGGTGGGGAACATGGTCAAGTGGATCTAGTCTTTTATAGCTATTATTCCTCTCATTTCAATTCTCTCTGCTTCTACCTTTCAGTGATCTTTGGTCCCATCACTGTCTGCCTTCTGTCATTGTCCACCCACCCTTGTCTACTTTCCATGCCCCAGCATGAACTTCTTGAACATGTCCTTTGGATAACCTTGCCCAGAAAAATCTCTTTTCAACCATAGTTCCCCTCATTTCCCAGCATTTTCAGTATCAACTTTTTTTTCCAGTCTGCCTGCAGAGCAGATTCAATTCTCTTCCCTCATGTCTGAACAGTTTCTCCTCACACTCTGTTATCCAGCTGCCTCTTTAACACAACCATCTCTGCTCTCATTGCCTTCCATCTCCAATTTCCCCAGCTGAATTATCTCCTACTGTCGTTCTCCACTGTGTCCTATCACTCTACTTCTCTTCTCAGGCTCTATCATTAATCTTTAATTGATTCTATTTTCCCCTTGGCAATAATTACCACTCTCCTTGGCCAGGCCAAAAGTCCAGGCTCCTCATCTTTAAATAATGATAAAAGACCATGTCTTTAGTTGTAGTCTGTCCTTAACTCTGATCCAGTTATTAGCTTGAATAAGGATGTTCTTCATCTTTTTTTTTTTTTTTGGATTCTGTGAGGTTCTTATGAGGGACTCACCTGCACCACAAAAGGGAACGCTCCCCAGTTTCACACCCAGGTCAAACGAGCCAACACAACATGCAGAGGAGAATTTGTAATTTGGCTAAGCATCAAGACATGGTACTGAGGGAGCACAAGGCAGAGCTTTCTTACACAGGCGCTGCCAAACTTCAAGCTCTGCCCTTGGAATTTTGAGCATGCCAGCTCTTTCAAAGAAAAAGTTCCCAGTCCTTTTTTTCCACACTAGTGGAAAACACGGTCATTTTTTTTCCTTGCTCTTATCCTGAATAACAGCTAAATTGTTCTGGCTGCTGTTTTCCATAAATACTCCTCCACCTGAGGCAGAGACCCAGTGCAGCAACTGCATGCTCAAATTAGTAACATTTGGTACATTTGCAGCGGTTTATGAAAATGCAGAAATACCACCAGATCTCCTTAAACAGTCATATATTTTCAGAAATATATGGGGTGATGTCAGCAGAATTTACTCTATCACATGTAATCAATCCTTACTGATTTTCCTTCTCCACCCCTATTTGTATCACTAACTTCTGCTGATAGTCTTGAAATTTGTGTACTCACATATGGTGTGTCTTTCTTCTCGCTCAATGAGAAATCATGCAAATATTTCTTAATTACCTCTATGATTTCTAAGTGAAATGATTCTTCAAGCATTTGTAAAGAATATCTGATTGAAAAATATACTAATATAAAGCTTCATTTTGCAAGGGTGAGGAGGTTACATGGCAAATAAATGCTGTTCTCTATCGCACAGAGAAGAACAGAAAGTGTAATAATCTTTCAGAAAAGATAAAAAAAAAAAAAAAAAAAACACCTACCTCTAAGCAGGGAACAGATGGCTAATCAGGTTATTCCTATGTTACAGACAAGCATCAGTTTTTCTGGAAATTCTCCAAAAGTTCAACATTCACTAAGAAGCCAAGCTACACATCTGCACAAGGACTTGAAGGAAACTGGAGTTGGAAGCCAAAATCTTACAATTTCCCCCCAAAATGATATTTTACAATGCTTTGTTTCAAAAACATCAGAGAAGATATAAAGGAAGCAATGAGATGAGATTGCCTTGTAGCTATCGTGTGCATGCTGTTAAGCTGTTTAAACAATGGTAAGAGACTTATATGAATAATTTTTTATTTCAGCAGCTGGTATATTCATTCCAAAACTAAAAAGAAATAAAAGGGCAGAAAACTTCAGTTCTGGCCATGTAGAACCCATTATTTTAGTAGCTTGTTATATAAAAATCTGCTTCATTCAGTTTGAAACATTTTGCTTCAGTTTACTCCTCACATTAAAAAGAGCATCTTGAAAATGTCTCAACAAAGAGGTAGAACGCAACCAACTCTACTAAAATCACTGCCATTTTCCTGAAGATGTGTTTATTTTTCAGTGCATATTTATTTTCCTGTGAATACCCTGCTTTGGCAGGAGGGCAATTTCTATTTACCTTTCACTTTGAAATATACTCCTTAGACATATTTGAAAGTCTCGTGATATACAATGGCTCAGTAGGAGATTTTTATTCATAAAAAGGCACTTCATAAACCATTGGCATTCCTGTTAACTGAGAGAAGAAAGATGCTGTGAGATGCGGAGAACTGTATCTGCTGCATCAAGTGGGGAAGTGAGAAAGCTGGTGTATTTGAGCTGGGAATGAATGTCCTGGTCAGGAGACTGGTACCTCATTGGGGACTATCATCCACTACCACACCTCAGCTAAGAAGAATTCCTCCTTTGCAGTCACACGCTGAAACAAATTTCTGATAGAAAGCTAATATCAAAGCTTCCCCTCTTCCTTGGAGATGTTGTTGAACAGAGATTTAGTGTGCTAGCTCCTAGTGTGTACCTTGCACTTTGCTGAGAAATGATCCCAGCAGGATTTCAATCTAGCAACCAGGTTTGCTTCCTGTTTGTCACATATTCTGCTATAACATCTACCGACCATTCACGAACCGGAACAGCCGAAGCTTCTGTGTTATGTGCATGACCAAATCAGACCCACGTGGAAAGCCTATTTCTGGCATAACACATTTCAGTGGTGGCGAGCAAGCAGAAAGGACTTGGTTCAGTCCAAAATGCTGATGAGCCTCATCTGCCAGCAGTAGTGACAGGAATCAGAAGGAGAGGGCAGGTCAGGATTTGGAGCTGTTGGTAAGGATTAGCTACTCACAGTTACTTTATGAAACGTCACTGTGATTGAGAGGATCACCTGTTAATGATGTTCATCATTTTTTCCAATGTTGCTGCCTGAAGAACCAAGTCACAAGTCCAAAGTGCCCACAGCCTGAGTGTCATTTGGGTTGAGGAGGAAGACAAACAAGCAGAGGACATCATGGATGGTCATCCAGCTCAGAAAGCTGGATGTCCGCTTGATGGTCCACTACAACAGAATACCACATTCAAATTCCCAAGGGCAGACATGGTCCAGGCATGGAATTCAGAGTCCCAAACTAAAAGTTGTGGCTTTGCATAAACCCAGCTGCCTCAGGAGCAGCGGAGCCTCACATCAGCACAACATGAATGAAATTCAGGTGAGGCTGGAATGGCTGCACCTCAGTTCATGGTGCCAGGGGACCAACCTGACCTCACCCCTCGGCGATATATTCACACAGATGCTGGCTCAGGCACACAAGAGATCCGACTTCCTGCTTCCCTTTGCACAGCCATCTCTGCGCTCCCAAGCAGAGGGGAGCATCTGGCCCTTGCTAAACAATGAATTGCAGTTTCTGTATTTGTTTTAGGGCCAGATGTCTCTCTTCAAACACACTGCAAATGATGCAGTGCTGGAAACATTCTCACTAGAGCATAGTCTGACTTGAATTGCTAGAGCTCTGGCTTCCAGCCTTGCCTAATTTTCTGCATTGAATGTGTGTCTCGTTGTAGTCTGCCAAGTTCAGAAGTGATCTCAATACATGTTTTAATTTATTCTTGTGAAGATTTTTAAACTTTTGCTAATTATCATGAAAATTAAAATAAGTTATATTGGCGCTAGATTGGATTTCTTGACACCACCACCTGTCAAAGCCTGTATTCATGCTTTGCCATACTCTTAGGGTGCATTTTAAAAAAAAATCATCTGCTCAGAGCTGACTGACTTGCTAAGGGGTTTCAGAACTGTTTCTTCCTGGTTTTGCTGGATTAAAAGAAGAAAACTGAATTAATGAGCTCCTAGTAGGAGCTGCTCTACTGTGAGTTTTGGCTGAAGTGTTAAGTACCTCAGTGGGACCACTGCCTACCTGTGCTGCCCTGGCTCAGTTCTGCCTGCCTGATTCTTGGCCTTGCCACAGTCGTTTTGCTTATCCAGCCTGCCTTGCTCGGCTGTTTCATGAATAAGTGTCTGATTTTCTCAGTCTTTGCTTTTGCCAGCCACAGGACTAAGGGGAACATTCAAAGCACTGCCTAGGAGGGAAGCTAACAGTTTTTGTGAATAAATAACGGGATCGGTGCTCATATGGCCAGGAGCTATTCTGAAAAATGTATCCATAAGTGTCTGATTAAACAAGATGTGCCTTGTCAGAAGCTCATGACTTTGGGATTTTCCCCTATATGCGCATATAAGGCTAGGAACTCAATGAACATTTTTAACTGTAAAAACAAGAGTTGGATTATAATGAAAAAGCAGGCTATGCAATTGAGCAAGTATTCATGGACATTATTATAGGTAACCATAGCTGGTGAATATCTGGCTACAATTCATGGATTAATGCAGTAATTATAAATATCTACAGATTAGATAGCATTGGGTTTTCCTTTATAAGCAAAATTTTATGATGAGAAAATATATTCTAAGTCAGAATGCACATCCAGTGCTCTGGCTTTGAGAGCAATATTAATTGCCCATAAAAGGGAAATAAAAGGAAAAGTCATTCTGTTTAAAATGTTCAACTCATTTAATTTACACATAAATTTTCCTGAGCCAAGAGGCCGCACAGGGTACTGACAACCTGCATTAAAAACAAAATTCAGCTGCCCTCAACCCAGGCAGTTTCTTCTTTATACCACAAATATCTAAATAGAAAATTCCATCCAGATTACATGGGCTTTCTAGGGCAAATGACCATTAATCACATTAGACAATTGACAGCTCTTAAGTATGATTATTTTGCAACCCACAGGTGCTCTAATGTGATGAAATGTGGGAAACCACCTGTCAAAAGCACCGGTTGCAGGCCCTAGGAGCTCTTGGTTAGTTGGCCCTTGACGTTGTAAAACACGTGGTGTTCATAGACATTATAAGTCAACTGTGACAGCATTTTAAATTGTATTAGTTTCCCTCCCCCCGCTGCCTTCTTTTCTTTTAAAATACATATTGAAAGGGAAATACAAGGATGTTGGTTTTGAGGAAATCCCCTTACGAAACGGAGAGGCGATTTCTGCAGTGCTCTTTCTCTCCAAAAGATTCTAAGCTAATCTTTTTCTATTAAAAGCAAAATGCTTGCTATTTATTGGTGGTGATCTATAGATTTGACATACTGCATTTGTGCAGCCAGTGTGCTCAGTGCACCTCTCTCCCTACAGAAATGCACAGAGAGCCACCCACAAAGGATGCTTAATGCTTGTGCTCATGCCAGGTAATTATTTACCAAGATAAATAAATACAAACTCAATATGTTTTTCAGAGACCTTCTAACAGATCCAGTTGTTTTGTATTACCCAACTATTTCCAAAAGAAATCAAGTGACACTTTCAGACATGGCATAGGATAACAGAGAAGGGAACAACAAGAGAAAAAATGTAGAATGTTGTATACTAGGAAAAAAAATGTAATAGAGAAAGGAATACAATACTGGGGTAGATAGGCTGAGAACAGAGCATAGATTAAAAAAAAAAAAAAACCTTGCTCCAGCGGAGTCAATGGCTTCCTAATGATGTGCATAGTTCTAGCCTTTCATTGCAAATTGTGGTATTTTGGACCTTTGGCTTCACTGACTTTGTGGGAGTGAAGCATGCAGCAAGGTGAGCTTGCTATGATAAGCAGAAGGCTCAGATCCTATCAGCTACAACTAACCTCCTCTCCTTGTCATTCTCCAAATTACCCTCCCCTCTTGGTAACTTCCACAGCTAATTTCATAGAATAATTAGGAATTCTAAGACAGTGAATGATACTCATCATAAATCATGAAGACTACTTAATTAGGGCCTATTGTAGATAAGTCTTAATGACATGATCTTGCCACAATGCTTCATATTAACTTGAGAAAGATGTTTGCCTTTCGAGTTAACGAGCTGGTGACTCACTAGCTGGAAAGTGTCCATTTACTTCATTTAGCACCAAAAAGAAAAGAGATTTCTATTTCTCGGCTGTGCTGTTATTACCTATTACCCAGAACCAAGAAATAGAGGATGAAATATATATTTCTTTCTAGAAAGCTGAAGATGAAATATATATTGCTTTCCAAGTCACAGTCTGATGATTTAAATGAAGTTTCCAATTTAAAAATGTCCATGCACCAATTGAGATGGAAGCTAAGTACCTATGGAAAATGTTAGGATCTTGGGTTATTCAGTGTTGCAGGTATCATAAGATGTTGACAATCAAGCAATCTAGTGTGTAGTTCCAGTTAAATATGCTAAAAATAATAGAAGCTACTGTTTTTTATCATGCCTATACCTCTGTCACCTTTAGCTGTTAATGCTGAGTAAACTTGCAGTATTAAGCCCTGAAGTAGCAATTATGATTTACTCAATTTCTTGTTTGTAATCAGAATGTTTGAACAATGACCAAGTGACAGTTGCATAAAAATATTATTTTATCCTTTTATACTCCAATTCAATTCCAATGATCCAAGATCCCCAAGATTCCATTCCAATCTGTAAATGCTTTCTTTCTCAGTGAGAAGAAAACACCAAAAACATCCATATGAGTTTAGAATGTTTACTTTTTGTGATTATTTTCTATTGGAAACTCCTCAATAGACAGCAACAGTCTAGATAGAAAGCAACAATCAAGACTTCTATGGAATCACTTGCCAAGATCACAATGAGAACATAATAAAGATCAAAGAGAAAGGCATGATGATATTTGTCCCCTTGTTAATCACGTACCACTTCTAATTATGATAGTTTGCTCAGTCTGACATAAAACCCTTTGGAGGACAGAACCAAACAGCCTAGTTTATTCAAAATGCCAGTCATACAGAATATAAGGGGAGCAGTTGTTACTAGGCCTATTCCCTGAGGCAGAACTGATGGAAAGATGGTCCACATTTCTGCCCCAGAATTTTTTCATATATACATATATACACACGTATATATCTATAGCAATACAACATACTTGACATTTCATATGTGTACAGGGGAAATTCTTTTTATTGACAACAGCATGCTTAGCTCACATTTGAGAAAATAACAAACATCTGAAGCTAAGGAGCATATGCAGAAGTCTCATCTTTGACTAGAATCTCTGTGCAAGAATATTTTGATGTATGTGATAGAGATTTGCACCGATAAATTTGCTTTAATTTGAAATCTTGCTACAGTCAGCTATTGTTTATGAAATTATGCTAGCAGACTGAAAAAAAAAAACTCATGCACCCCAAAACAAAGCAGGGAACAGTTTAAAGGGCTAAAAGTATTGTCCTAGAAAATAGTTACTAGCTGGTACAATTTTATACAAAGTTATGCAAAGTTGTCCTTTTACTAGCCATTTTCTCAGCATGTCTACAATGTACTCACACAAAATAACCAAATAAATCATAACAGGACTTAAATTATTTTGCTCTCTGAGCCTGAAAAGCGAACGAGTTTTGAGGAAATTTCCCTTCAGCTACTTCACTGCCAAGTTACCAAGTTACCAGTCCCTCTGAACTCTATACGACCATGACAGGGAATCAGAGGATGTCAATACACTTGCTAGACATCTTTTAATCCTCTTGTGTTTAGAGGTCTGGAACATCTGCCCTGTGATGAAGGACTGAGGGAGCTGGGCCTGTTCAGCATGAAGAAGAGAAGGCTGAGAGGGGGCTGCGGGGTGCCATGTGCTCTAGGCGACCCTGCGTGTGCAGGGGGTTTGGACTAGATGATCTGTAGAGGTCCCTTCCAACCTTAACGATTCTGATTCTGTGGTCAAAGCTAGAGTCTTTTGCCTGTAGCCAGCTGCCCTTTCCTTCAAAGCTTCAAAATCACGAGAAGAAAAACATCGTGTAGTGATAGACTGTCCCAGCAACCCTCCTTCTGTAGCTACCCCTTCTCCAGCTGCAAAGAAAATTCTCCCTGCAATCCCTCAAATGGAGAATAACTGGTAACTAAAGAAAACCACAACACTTTTTCAATGCCAGGAAGTTATGAAAAGTAACGTAAAACCCAGAAGGATGTTTTGCATATGATTTGAATACTACTGTGAAGCCTTATGTGGCATGTTGTTTAGACTAAGGGATGTACTTGGAAAGAATAGAAGAGTAAAGGAGATAGAAAATAAAAAACATCTGTAAACAGGTATCTGTAAGTACAAAGAGGAAAAAAATTAAAAGCAGTTGTGTAATGCCTTAACACAGGAAGGTAAATTTCTGAAGAATGAGGTAAATTATATGTTGATGAGGACCAAAAAAAATAGAGGGAAGGAAATGCCAAAGTCTTGGTGATTCATGATGATAACATTAACAGGCTCAATTAGGATAAGAATAGCAGCATAAGTAAAAGACTTGCAAATAAATCCCAAAATAACAACAACGATGAATAAAGAACAAATAAGGAGGTAAAAGAAATAGATGCACAAAAGTACGCTAAATGAAAATCAACACAATAGTAATCAAACATAACTGAACATTTCTATTTCCACAATTATAATGTAAGTCTCAGAGAAGCAAGTTCAAAGAATCCACGCAAAATAGAAAATTGTCTTCCTTCAGCTGAAACATTTTTACTTAAAAACTTTCCAAAGGAAATTAAAAAAAAAAAAAGTTGAGTGTGATGCAACAGTAAATTTAATTCTCTTATAAATGTATATGGCCATGAAACAAGTTTGAATTCAAGAGAAAGAAACTCTCATATCTGCCAGACCTGCAGCTATAGTCACTGATCAGATAAGAGACAAGAAAAGCTCTTTTGCCTAAAGTAGACACTTCAGGCGTTTTAAGAACATCAGAAAAGGAGACTATTCCCCAAAACGCTCTCCAAAACTTGACTCATCTAATAAACTCTAAACTCATCTAGAATTTTCCAGAAGTTCAAAAAAGTTGTTCATGATGAGTGTATCATGACTAGTATATTAAATTTTTATGCACCTCAGTACTTATAGCTTTGGGCCAAGACCAGAAGTTGAAATACTGAAATATTAAACAAACACTGAGAGAGGCTGTACTCATGGTATTTGCAACTCAGCAAAAGCCAAGAAGCATGGGAAACCTCAAAGAGGAGCTGATACCATGAGATATCCAGTTCAAGACCACAGTGTCTTTGACGCTTATCCAAAAAGAAATCACAAAACTCCCCACATGCACTAAGCACAAGCACAAAGCCTTTTGCTCAGAATATATCTGTTACCTGTCTTAGACGCAAGTTGCACATGATCCAAAAAGAAACCTTGCTGTGAGCTCTGTGTCAGCTCATGGGTCAGATGTATCCTTCAGAGAACAGTTTGTATCATGCAACAAGTCATCCCGACCTGCTGGATCCTTGCAAGTTGCCCAGTCTGTACCACAGTTTATATTGCTCATGCCAAAGTCAGTGGCCAGTTCTCTTCCTTTGCAGCATATGGTAAAAAGAAAGGGTTTTGTTTTTGCAAAAAGGCTTTCAAGAATTGAGTGGGATCATGACCTCCTTGTAGCCATTGTACATATATTGCACTGCTCACCCACGGGGAAGCCCACGTGGCTTGTTCTTTGTGCTGTGTCATTAATTTAGAACTGGAACAACCTCAGCAAAGTTTGCTATTCACTTTTTGATCAAAAGTTGACCCAAGTGTGCTGAAATTCAGAAATCTTGCAGTGAAAGCAGCACCCGAAGAATACCACGTGGCTTCAGGGGTGCCAGGGAAGCTTTTGGATGACAGAGAGAAGAGCTTCTGTGCAATGTTTACAGCCTGAGAATGAAAGCATGCTCTGAACAAAAAAGGAAAAAGACTTCCTGCAAGACCACAGGCAAAGACAAAATACTTTGTTCCTTTTTCCTACATGTCATTCTAATATAACTTTTACCTTTAAAGCATTTTATGTTCACCTTCAATCCCAAAATATTTCACAAAGTATTTTGCAGCAGTGAAAGCAGAAGGAGACAAAACAGTCATGTTCAGTGGAAACTTTGAGATAACACACAGAAAACTCTGCAAATGAAAGGTGTCTATCTAAACAAGTCACTCAAATAAATAAAAAACTTGACAAAGCATTGACCTTTTATATCTTCACTGCTAGGAACAAACCAATGGTGGGTGGAAGAAAAATACCTCAGAGTCCTGACCTTTTCATTGCAAGGTATTGGTCATAGGGGATAAATCCATGAAAACCTAATATTGTAAAGATTCATGGTGCCCAGCAGAAATCAGTCGCTGTTTCTATCTGTTGAATTTACATAGCCCTTAATCAGAATGTCTGAACATCCCAGATATTTTAAATGCTAGCCATTTTTTTCTCTTTTTTCCTTAGGTGATGTTTAAGTTTATATATATATATATATATATATATATATATATACACACACACATATATATGCATATACATGGAGAGGTGAAGAAAGATGAGGCAAATGGGTGACAAAGATATTTCATGCTCTATCTAGAGATCAGTCACCATTCTTGTTGTTTTTTGATAAATGACTTCAGATCTGACAAAATTTGAGTCACCTATAGTCATGACAAAATTTGAGTCACCTATAGTCATATAATCCCTAGTGCTTTTCACTCTCACTTCCCTCTCTTAAGCAGACCTCCCCCTGATGCTCTCTTTCCTGCCTCTCCTGTGATGGCCTATTGAGGAATCCCCTGTCCAGGTCCAATTTATTTAAAAAAATACTTTCTCCAGCTAATAGTTGCAGTCAACACAGACACCCTATTGGGCTGGTTGTCATATTTCAACCAAGATGATGCACAGTAAATACCAGCTAACAGAATTCCTTTCCACACGCTCTTTTTTTTTATTTTCACAATAATCTTTGAGAAGGTTTTAGAAGAATATTACAGGTAAACTAGACTTTCTTACGGTTAAACAAACTTTATTTTTCTACACTCGCTTAAAGAAAAAAGAGAAACTAACAATATAGCTGGTCTCACATTTACTTCTTTTATGAACAGAACACCGAACGAAATTGACTCCTGATTAACTTCAAATTATAGTCATGAGAGAAAGCAGACAGTATATGCCTGCCTTTATTCTTTTATGTACATCTGTACCACAACCTCTCCTCATTAAAGGTGGTCAGTTCTGCTACAACCAACTTACCTACCACCCGCATGTTGCGTGTCCATTTTTGCTACCTAGAAATAAAATCTGTTTGGTCTCACTTTCTCTAATGGTGTATTTGTTTTGTTGTTGCCTAGGTAACTATCTTAGCCTTTTTGAAAGCATCCAGCCTGAATTTTAATAAATGTGCTAATGGAGGGGCTACACTAAAGATCAATGACTTTTTTTTTCTTTTTTTTTTTTTCACACACACATGCACACTCACACAAAAAAAAACCCTACAAAACAACAGGAAAAACAGTGACTTCTATATTACTCTTGCATTACTGCTCTGCAGATGGAAGGCTAATAGATGAATATTATACTGGTTGGGATGGAGTGAAGTGAAAATTAGCTCAAAGGTAAAATGAACTTGCCATATGACTGGAACTAAAAAGAATGATTTAGAAATTCAGATTTTGCTATCCTGTGCATCCTACCCTAGCAGCATTTCCTGCCTCTGTCAATCATGCCTATATTGTACCTTTTTTTAAAAAAAATTGGTCATATAAAGTTAATCTGCCTATTCAGAATCACTGCATGCAACACAAAATGAATTATGCATATACGTTGGATGTTGAGCTTCACTATATTGTTTTTCATTGAAAGGGCTGGGAGTGTCCAAAACGTCAATTAAATACTGCACCATTTCTTTCTGTGTTAGACATAAATTGTATTACAGACATGTGATAGATAAGAAAAACAGTGATGGTATGTTTCAAGCTGAATATAAGGCAATCAAGTAAAACAGTTTCAAACGCAGTTTTCCAGTACTGCAACCATTCATACATTAGCTAGCATTATTTCTTCCTACTAACATATATAGAATTATTTAAATGGCAAGATGATAATATCAGTGATTTTTAAAGTCAGAGCAGAAAACACTTTATTTTATGACATAAAAAAATACCTATTAGAGCAAAAGCAATTATTTGGCTATTTTCAGTGATATATCCTATTATATTCTATTAGTGACATAAATAATTTTGCTCTTAATATCATGAACTCATACACAGACTGCAGTCTATAGCAAACTGCAGGCTCAAAACAGGTAGCAATCCTAACCTGATGAAGTTTTTCCTATTTTTGGAATACAGAGAGAGTTTCTTGTAACAAATCAACCTGAGATTACAATCATTTGTGACATGTGATTGGTAAGAGCCCCTTTTGACAAAGATTTGCTATGACATTTCATAAGACACAGTACAAATTATTTATAAGTGCATTATAAAAAACAAAAGTCACAAGCATATTTTATAAGTGAAACAAAGTATGATTCAAAGTATGACTCAAAGTATCTTCAAGTACAAGATATTCCAATAATATAGTTGTAGTCCTTCATGAAAGTGAAGAGCACAGCCTCTAAGCAATGAGTTTCTTAGATGACTGCAAAAGCTCATGAAGAGCCAGTGAACAAATGTATGGACTGATATACTAAACAGTGTAATCTAAGGCTTTCTTAGGATAGTCTCCTGATCTTGAACTGGCCTGCAAAACAACAGGCAATTCAGCTAATGGTTCTTATCAAGGAGAGCAAATTTTACAATAAAACAAACAAACAAAAAGCAAGGATGAAAGCAATAAAATTAAACCAAAGCTTCCAGGAAACAGACAGGTAACCTGTGGTAAACAGATATATGGTCCATCATCTATGAAAAACAATATGAGTTGTACATGGAATAGGCTTATTTTTCTGAAAGGGATAGTGTAATTCCTATTTCCTTCACCTCAAAAGAGAGGACTCCACTCTATAAAAAGCAAACAGAACTTCTTGCTAGCCCACAAGGCACCTTGGAAGTCCCCAGGCGCCGGTCTCCGCAGTTAAAGCATGCAAACATACAGGGTTTTGCTGCCCTCTGAATGCCCTCAAAGAGGACTGTCGTCGTCATTTATACCACATGGTCTAGATTTTCTTCTGTTATAAACTTAGAGCTCCTAATCCTCATTGGAGTTTCTGGTGTGCTTGAACATTTTGGGCTGTATTTTCATTTTTTACTATTTACTATTATAGAGAAAGCCTAAATTATTCAGAGCCTGGTGATTCAAGGTGAGGTATGACACGGGCATCACTTTTCTTTAGCCAACCCTGCTTTGGGGTCTATAGGGGATTTGAAAAATCTAAGTCCCATTTTCACACAAAAGAATGACTCTGGAGCTTTGAATGCACTTCATTACTGTAATCACCAGGATGTAAATGCTCTGCCAGCTGATGTGTGAGCCTTAACCCCAACACGCCACGAGTCAGACAGTAATCTCCTGAACAGCATTTGCTGCCACTTCAATCAGAGAGATTTCCACGATTAAGCAAAAATAAATTGGGAAGTAATCTAAATCTAATGAAAAGAAAAAGGAAACATTTTAAATGGTTGAGTAGATATTAATGTACCACTAAGTGGCAAGCTGCAGCCTGGACACACAGCACATCCCCTTCATTAACCTTTCAGCATTGGTATTTATAAGCAATACTGTGCATTCTAGATATTTTCCATCCTTGTGTAGTCAGGTATAATAAAGTATTATCACAGGTAACACCACTGACTGTCATCCAATCTGCTGTAAAGAGAAAAGATAGCAAACGTGGAGTCACAGACTTTCTTCAAAAGCATGTCTCAATCTATAGAGCCTGCAATGTAAATGGGTTTGTGGTTATTCTCCTAACTAACCCCCTAACTTATTTTTGCATCACTCTGATTTAGGAAGATATGTATTTTGGCAGACCTGATATTGGATTATATGATATATATTGGTAGTGTTGAAAATTTACTTAAAGCAAGTATCATGATGATGTATTTACTTAATCTGAAGATAAGCTGGGAAAACAAGAAGCCAAAACAGAGCAATAAATTCTTGTGGTTTCCCGCTGATTCTGTAGAATGAAGTTGCAAAGCCTTTTTTCCTACTACTTAATTTAATGCAGTTTAAAACCAGAAGTTTCACTTATCTATAATATAGCTATTAAATTTACAAAAGAAGACAAAAGGCAACAAGCTTTCCATAGCAATTATACAGTATTTTTTGCTTTACTACGAAAAAAACAGATCACATTATCAATGAGAGATCTAAATAAGAGACCACATTTTTGCCTTTTTTTTTTTTTTTTTCCGGACAGCTGCTTGTGAGTGATATAGTAACCAAAAAGCAGAGAGAGAAGACGAACAGAAACTGTGCTTTCACTAACGAGCCATCATTAACTTGCATGTTCTTTTGCCTGGCACAGCAGCACAAAGGGGATGAAGGACAAGCATGAAGGACAAGCAAACCTCTACAGCTCTTCTGACTCCTTACAGCATAAAAAGGCAGATAGCATCTTTCAAATATGAACACATTATGCTACAGCACAGAGGGAACATTGTCATTGGGTCCAGAGTTATCTTTCATATTGATAAACCAAGGAATTAAAAAAAACAAGCTCTGAAAAATTAACTCTTATCTTGGCAATAGGGTCTATAACTGGGCAAAATATATCATTTTTACTCATATAGTTAAGATTTTCTACTTTTTTTTCTCCTTGAATGTTTACTCATGCTTCTCTATATTACCAGCCCACACCTCTTCTCCCCTGACAGACTCATTTATTTTTGTCTTTTCATTTTCTGCTTTGCCTTCCAAGTCTGTTCTCCTCTTACTCCTATCCATCCATTTCTGGTTTTGTGGTTCCAGTTTTGACATACCTATTTAAGATCTTACCAAGTTCGCTGAGAGTTTTGCTCCAGTAAGAACTACATGATACACATAATGTTATTCGAACACAGACTCAAACACTGTAAGAATCAAAATTCATAGCAATTTGTGAGAGAATATCTTGAATTGAAAAGGAAGACCTCAGAATGAATCACCAAATTGTATTGAAACCTAAGCTTGAGGATAGATGGGCAAGTGAAAGAGAGAAGAGCTTTCATATAGTGCTGAAGAAAAGCCACTGTACACCCTAATCATCAGACTACCTGTTTTCCACAGATCTATGGTACCAGGAAAAATATTTTAAAAACAGATCATAAAAGCTGTAAAGATTAAGACATGAACCTTCTCAAGTAGTTTTCATTTCCTCTGGAAAACATAGGGGCCCAAAACTATAAAAGGCTGTAATTTATGATTACTCATTAAATGAATAATTTCATTCTTTTGTTTTAAAAGTCAAAATATAACAAGGTAAATGACAAAAACCAGCCACACTGTAACCATATAAGTCCCAGAGGATGCAACCCATCTGTGTTCCTCAGCAGGTCATTTACCTAACACAAGAAACAAAATAAACTGCAATGCTCCAATAAGTACAGTGCATTTAAAACTCTGTTTTCTGCCTTCGAAAGCGTATATGTTTACCTGTCATGAAGTCCCCTGAAATCAAAGCACAGACAAGGCACTGTCAATATTGCTGCCACATTAAAGCTGTGAAAATCAGGGCTTTAGATATTTTGTCTGACACAAGTGTATTGATTAGAAAAGACAACTGACATTACATTGCTTACATATTAATGAACAGTAACAGTATAAGGATTTGGGGAATGTATTTGTGTGCTCTGTAATGAAAGGAAACAAAAGACTAGAACAGCTTGGATTGAATCTTAATTTCTACCTCTGCATTTCACCCCAATCTGACTTTTACTTTCAATTAAAAACCAGAATCCTGGCTCATCTGGACACACTTACTTGTATTTGAGGCCCTGAAAAACAACCCTGCAGGAAACCATCTTATCAAGCAGTGTACAGGGTAATTAGCTCATGTCAATAAAAATGTAAATAAAACATTTTCTAAAGTGCTTGGGTTTGATTCAGTCTGACCCTACCTATCTGTCATTTTTGTATAACAAGTTCAGGTCAGTATTCATTTAGCACACTTTCTATAACAGAGCCCATCTTTTGCCCTTTCACAGAAATTAGATCATAATAAGTACCAGGCATCATGTGCTCATTATTATTCCAGTCTTACTCTTTGAAAAGTAAGTTTCCCAGGGGGAAAGTATACAGTGCTTCAGGTAAGGATTAGGTACTTTGGCAAGCATGAATCTTACTCCAGATTCCTCTCTTGGTTTTAGAGGAGGGAATCTGACTAATACTATAAAATTGACTTGATGTCCAAAAGATCGGGCTACATGTGTGTAAGCTTGGAATCTGCCAGGAAGAAAAAGACACTGAAGCATTTTCATCTACCTATAAACGAAGACAGGGCTCTAATGTATTGGTATAACATCACACTCAGGACCTGCTGAGCTTCAAGCACTAAAAGAATACAAAAAATACTGAAAGAATACGAAAAATGAATAATATAGGGCTTTCTTTCCACTCTCCTCAAAACAGGGAAATAATCTCCAGCTTCCACCAGGGTGGCTACAGCAGATAACAGAAAATAGTTACCTATATTGCAACTCTTAAAATAGAAAAAAACTATTTCCACCAAACAGAAGCTAAAGTAACAAAAATTGCATGTAAATGTTATTGTCATGGAAATCTTAAGAAACACGATGCTTATAGACAGGTGTTGATGATGATACTGAGAGCTAGGAATAACCGATCAAGCATCAAGGAGTGATTATTGTTAGAGAATGCATTTTTCTATTCTTTGATTTTTTCCCCAGTTTTCGGGCACTTATCTTAATGTCTTTTGGTCATGACCATAACTTCAGGCAGCCAATTGTGAGTGCGGATTTTTTTTTTTTTAATTATGTGTATGCACAAGGAATGAAATAATTAATTAACAAAGACCAGAGTCAATGGGAACAGGCCCCTATATGGCCTTCTGTCTCTCTCAGACACTTATTTTAGGGCAAGATAAACCAATATGAGAAGATGTCTGTCTCCTACCGCTATCTATAACGGCAGCCAAAACAACTGATTTAGTCTTAATGTCTTTTAAATAGCTAACATATTGCAAAAATATTTTTTATTCTTCCGAGTTTGCAGAGAGTTTATATTTCTTAAACAACTGTATTTAACAGCAGTAGATTTTACTCACAAAAAGAAACTATGAGCATCACAACAGCTGAGCAAGCAATGAAGCTACGAATTAAAATGGCTGAAAACAGATCAAAAATCTGAGAAGAAAATGCTTCTGAGAGAGGAATTCTGAGAGAAGGCTTCTTCTGAGAAGGAATGTGGACCCTTGAAAACACAGGTGATAATGGAGAGCACTGTCCACACTCACAAGAGAATCTATTGTAATTATTTGCTCTTCCTGCATATCATTTTATATATTTATATATTTTATATATATATATATATTTTAAGAGGAGGAGAGAGATGCTTTTTCCTGAGAGCATGCTTTGTTCTTCACTGACAAGGAGACAATAAGGGAGCCTTTCCCTTATTGAAAGGAAGGACTACGACAGACAAAACACAAAGAAACAATTAGATAAAGCAATCCATGCGAGTTTGTCTGTAGAGATTTAGTTAAAATTCAATACTGGAGCAGTGACTAACTGCTAGACAGGAGTGATGACAAACCACCATACTGTAACAGCATTTGAAGAGTCCTTGTCACAGCTTAGTATCTGGTTCCAGGTCATTTGTGATGGCTTTCAAATATTACAGTTTTATAGTTTTTTTGTTTGTTTTGTTCCTTAAAAAGAAAATCTTAAGAAAAAAAAATGATATACCTTGAAGAACAGTCTGTTTATGGGTGTCAGAAACAGTGTGAGAAAAAATTTCTAGAGAACACTAAAGCATATTATCCAAGTGCGACCAAAATTTCACCTGACCTCCCTCCAAGCTGGCAGTGCAGCTCTCCCCAGGGCCAGGCAGCAGCACTTGCAGCAAGCTGCAGATGCCACCACGACTTTAGGACAAATTCTGGTTCTGCTACCCGATCATCTTCCAGGAGTACCTGATGGACAGCACACAGATTTGACAAATCAGAAGCAAACATAAGACTTCCTTCCTTCACACAAGATCTGCCTCAGTGCTGAGCTCCCAAAGGGTTAATCGCTGCTGTATCCATTTTATGCCTACAGCAGTTATTCTAATATTTTCCTCCTTATCATTGACTGCTGCTCAGATTTTTTTTTCTTTTGAATCCTTTGTTTATTCAAAGGCAGTGTTACTTGTAAAGAGTTAACTTAGGAGGAAGGTGAGGTTTTGTAATAATGTGGCTAAATCCCTCCTAGATTAAGGATGCTTTATTTTGTATGCCAGCATGCGAGTTCAATGGATCAAGACTAACACCTTTTTCAGTAATGGAGATGAAAGTTTGAACTTCCTTCAGGGTATTATTATTCCAGAAATGCAGCGGCTCATAATCATTACTGCAATTATAAAGCAGAGCTGTGCTTGGGCATTTAGTTCTTTCCAGGGAAAACAACAGCCAGGTGAGAAGCCTGGTGATCAGTCAGGAATTATAGTGCACAAAACAATACCATGGCCACAGCTTTACTAGTTCATTTCTCAGCGTTCTGGACTGAATCGTGGTCTTCAAGCAGTTAATTACCAATCAGTTTCCATACTTTGACACAATAGACAAGATATGAGTCCAAAAAGTACTCAATAAACCCTCTGTCTGGCAAAACCCCCTTGTAAAGCTCTGTTGTTCTAGTTTTCAAAGGAAAGCTTTCCTCACCTAAACCAGAGGAATTTACTTTAAAAATGGTAGCAACAGAATCAAAACCAGGGGGGAAAGACAAAAAAAAGGGAACATGTAAAACAAAAAAGCAGATTTAACTTGTTAACTTGGTTAATAACATTAATTTCCACAGAACTAGCTCTCCAAAACACAGCTACAGGCTCTCAAAGTTAATTTGCTGCATTTTAGCACCCTATCCTACCAGGTATCCTGACTTCGTAACACTACATTGCAATTCAGTTACAGTATATTTTAATTAAGCATCACAGTAGCTCCTTTTATTCACCTGAGCTTGGCAACACTTACTTTTCATTTGTTTAAGGTTAACCTATAGTATCACTAGAATTCTGAAAGAAATTTACTTCAAGAGGTTGGCAAATGGGAAGCGACATAGTATACAGTGTAAGTTTTAACTTCATATCATTAAAAAAATACTGAGGATCCTTCTCATTTGCCTCCAGGAGAAAGTACAGAAAGTATTTTTAAATTACTTCTATTATGGTTGAAAAATAATCTATATATTTTTCTCAGATTCTATTACTAGAGGAATAGCCAGCCACTGTTATTAGCATTTTCCAATCACAAAGCTATTTTGTTGTTAACAAATATGATTAAAAAGTGTATTCTCCTCATTTTAAAGGTGTGGCACTAACCACACCTTTAGAAGAAAACAAATAACCAAGATGACTTACTAAGCCCAGCTTCATTGAAAGTACGTGCACAGATGTTCATATGTTTAAATTTATACACAACTACATCTCTGCTACCTGCTTAGCAAGTTTTTATTAATAAATATTTAAGTGTATTCATAACCAACCATTATATACTAGTTACTGTGATCGTACACATCTGATTTATATGTGCAACTGATATAACCATGCACAATTTAGATTATGATTTTGTTTTATTTTGTAATCACAATAGTTTTTGGCTTTTTCAAAAATTGAAGGCTAAAATACAAAAGAAATGTAATTAAAAAGTCATTGTAGTTAAATGAATAGGCTAAATTACTAAAATGTCTTATAAGAATGAAAATAATATGGCCCAAACAGAAGTTTCATAGATATTTATAATTAAATGTTGAGCTATAATCCTATGAAAATTCTAGCACTATATTCTGTAATGCAGGGGCTTAGTTTAAACCCCCAGATTTACTGTATTTTGACAAGAAGATAGCCCAGTATCATACCAAAGATGGAGCATGTTAAAATAAACTTCATCGCCAGGAATAAGTCCAAATTTTGAAATACGCATACTTAATATATGCCTCACACACCATAGAGGTAACTAAATAGCCCTGTAGTCCCTTGATTATCATCAGGATACTTTTTAGCAGTGAGCATCTTTCCATAGAGGCTCATTGTACAGGACCAATCTTTTCCCCTTACTCTAAGGGGAAGATCGTCATGTTTAGGCTTCTTACTAGCAGTAGGAAACAAACCTGCTTTCATACTTTTAATACTAGCACTTGCTTGGATATGATAAGGGTTAATTTAATATTTGTTTAATGGGAAATGTATATACAGTCATACTAAGTACATTACATAACCCTAAATTATATACAAATATGTAGAAGAAATTAGTAACTAAACTTACCAAAGCTGCTATGATTATAATGATCTAAGATAAATTCTTACGTAAATATACAACATCTTGTATTTGGTCAACTTCTCCAAGATAGGCTTTTCTTCAGGTAAAAGAAGGATCCAGGTTCCAGGTAAAGAAGAGTCAAGCCTTCAAGCTAAACCCAGTGGAGACTAATCACTCTTCCACAGCTGGTTAAATTTTGGATACATCATCCCAGAGTCCAACTGCAGCCAGGAACAGAAGCGAAGAATAAAGTGGCAATGTACAGAGTGACCTTGCTTATGTTTTCAGCCATCTGATGGTTTGGGGACTTTCTCAGCTTTCTCCAAAGCACCAAGTTAATTTTCAGCAATTTCTGTCTTCTGCAAACCTCCCTAATCCTTTCTAAGCCCACTAAACACATGTGGTTTAGCAATAAGGCAATGTTTCACGTTTTACCCATGTGCTGCGTAGAAAGTAGTTGGTTTGGATTGTTTTAAAACATCTATCCGGAAAGTTCATTATGTGATCCAATTTTTGCATTTTTGAGAATATGTGAACTTACTTGTATTCATGGATCTACAAAGACCTCTTTATAATGGCTAATCCCAAGACAAAAATCCCAGTTTGCTTAGATTTCATTTTCATCATAGAATCAATTCCATAGCTGTGATCATGTTCTCTGCCCACATCCATGTTTTCCTCGTTCAGTGTTTTTAAAGATGAGTGATCCAAGCAAGGCCTTCATGTGAGGTAATATACATGGCAGCTTAATCATGTTGTCTGCTCATTACTATTTCCCCCTAATAATTCATAATGGTCTGCTTACTTTTGCAGCTGCTTAGGCATTAAGCTGATGTTCTTGAATAGTTATTCACAATGGCTCTTGGAGCTTTTTTTCCCTGAGAGGCAATACTTCATTTACAGCAAATTACTGCTTATACACAGTTCGGCTTTTTCCCTCCCACTGGATTCATTACTTTGAATTTCCTGACACTGACTTACATCTGACATTTCTCTTTCAGTCATAAAGTATCAAAAGATCTTTTTGCATCTCTTTCGAGTCAGCTTTAGATCTTCCTGTTGTGATTGATTTGGTATCATCTTCAAACTTCATTTTGCTCTTCATCACTCCTCTGTATAATTTATGAATATGTTGAACACAGTGAATTGTGCTTAGGTAGGGTGATTCTGTTCCTCCATTAGGAATCAACTTCAACTCCTTTCCATTATTAAATTGTGAGCATTGCTCCTGACCAAATCTTGAATTGAAAGAAAATCTGTTTACTGTAACAAAACAAAAACAGCACCTTCAGAGAAAGAGAGGCCTTTAATAACCTGACTTTCAAAAACCTCCTTTTGTGTGCACAAACAGAGCTGATGAAAACCAAGACCAATCTCATCAGTTTCCAATACTCCCTACAAAATAGACTAAACTCTCCAAAACCTATTTAGGCTGACATATTGGCAGACATGCTTTCTCTGATTAATTAAGACTATTACCAAAGGAAATTGCTCCATTGTTCGTTCAATTGAGTGTGAAAGAAATTTTAAACAGTTCTTATAGGAAAAATAAAAGTTTTAATTTATGCTGTAAATACATGTGGTTTTGACTGCATTCATTCTAATCTGGGAATTATTTTGCATAGGAATCTGTCAGAAATAAACATTTGCATCATAAAAGTATTAGCTAGATAATAAGACAGAAAAATCACATTTTTTCAGAAAAATGTAATAACTCTTTCAACTTCAGGTTATTATATTGCAGATGAACGTCAATATACTAGTCAGAGCAGCAGTTCAGCAAAAATCAAGAATGAATAGACTTGCCAGTAAAAATAAATGGAGTCTGTTATTACATTTTAAGCCTGAAATCAGAAAGTTCAGAGAAACCGAGACAACTTTCAAAAATACGGGGTTTTCAGATAAAGAACAATTTGCTTGTACATGCTTTTCCCAAAGCATCACTCGGTAAATTGGAAAATGAATGGTCCATTACATTGAATCTGGTGGTGTACGTGGGCCAGCGGAGAGCGTGTGATATCCTGCTGCTGTTGTGTGCCTGGTCATCCATTAAAATGTGGTCTCTGGATTCCTGCTGATTGGCTTCAGGGGGCTTTGTGTGCGTGTATATATGTGTCTATTAAGCAAGCCATAGGAGCAAGCTAACTGCCCCCTAACTGGAGACGCCACACATGGTTCCCAAACTGCTTTGGAAGCACCGTAAAATCCTAGGACCACCTAAGACCCGACCTGTCCAGGACAAAGCACGATATGAGCACTGGAAGACTGCCTCTCCTGGGTCCCTGAGCTCAGCCTTACATGAAATAAAATAGGATTTCTGCAAGCTAGTGTCTGCAGTAAAATTTCCCAACACAAATGGATCAGCTCCCTTTGCAATTAACGGCATTCAAAGCATAACCAGTTATTCGTGATGCCAGGGTTAAGATGTTTTTATGCTGCTCAGAGAGATCAGTATCAACTAACTCTGTACACTCACTTTTCTTTGTTTTTATGTATCTGATAAATGTGTCACTCTTCAAAAATTGTCCCAGGATTGTAATCCTGAGGGGGGGAAGACACAGTTCTATGAATTCAGTATTTAAGAGAGTTAGAGGGAGCAGAAGAAGTTTCTTTTTTTTTAACAAGCAGAATAAAAAGATTATAATGTTATTTAAGGAACTTTGTGTATCACAGTTACAAAGCAAAACAAAACAAAACATATTGCAAGGAAAATGGAAGTTTCAAGGGAGACAGTAAATTGTCTATTTGCTGAAGTCTCATAACAGCTAGACTCCTTTTCAGATTTTTTTCCCCTCAAGACTGGCAAACTTTTCTAAAAAATTAGTTTAAAAGCTTACTATACTTTTTACAGAGTTCATGATACTGCTCTTATAAAGCGAAGTAAGTCTCAGTCGTATCTCTTCTTTTGGTACTGTAACAATATGAAACTGCAGGCTTTCAATTTCTGTCATTAATTCCCTCGGTGTCTTAAATAATGATTTGTTAAACAAACAGCTAGGGAGTACAGTTTAAAGTAAATTTCTTACCAGTGTAGTATGGCATATTCTTTTCAATACCTGTTTGCTTTGTAAGGAAACACAATGGAAGCTTGTCCCATATTTTCATCTTGGATACATGGTAACTAGCCAACAACAGCATAAGAAAAATACTTTGAAATATTAAAAATATTTTAAAATAATTTTTAAAAAACTCTAACGTGAAGAAAAATCACAACATGACATAAAGTCTAATGGAGAAAAAATGGTAACTATTTTATTGGAATTGATGCCAAAATTTACATTGAATTCAGGTCACCATTTTGAGGATTCATTCTGTTTTGGCTGTGAATTTTTAAATATTATGACTTATTATAATATGAACAATGAAAGGTGAGGAAAAAATGAATTGAAATAAAGCAGAATCATGCAAAATTTGTTCCGAGGACAAAAAAAAAATCAGAAATAGATACTAAGATAATATATGTACTTAGGTTTCTTTCAGTAGGAAGACAAATTTAAGAGATATTCCCAAAGCAGCCATCACACCTGATCCTGCTGTTCTTGTTCAGACAAGGTTTCCACAGACATCAGGGATAACTTCACCTGATACCAGAAATCATCGAGTCTGTGCTCATTAGCAATCATGCTAAAAATAAAACATCCTGTACAATGTTTCATATTAGTTTTAGAGCTCATAAAAAATATGAGCCCTACTGTGTCTTGGTAATTGCTTATTTCATTTTATCACTGTTTCGCAAGCATACAAGGTCATTTGCATTTCACGTTGTACCCCGGTTTTGCACTTTGCTGGTGTTAAGGGAAAGCGGGAAAATCAAGCTCTGCTCTACTAAGATGATTTATCATTGCAAGGTTTCTGAAACCTGAGCACCTGCCTCACTGCCTCCTCCTTGCAAACAGACCTGGGGCAGGTCTGACCCAGCTACCTGGCTGTGGAGTATTGGAGGGCTATTTGGTGAATGCCCTAGTGTATAAACTTAAATGTCTATTACCATAGAACAAAAACAAGAAAAGGTAGCCATGGTTATGGACTTACAGGTCTGATTATCATCACAGAAGTTTCCTCCTCTTTCTTCTGAGGTCTGTTAGAAACTCACCAATACTGATAAATAATTTTAGATATCTACATATATTGAGCCAATAAAATCAAAGTACCTGCCCCAAACTAATCAAATTGCTCAGACCTTCAAACATTTCCCAAACATTGACCTTGTTGCAAACAACGTAAACAACTGGAACCAAACCAGGCTCAAACATCTCTGATTTTAGTGTGATGAAAACAGATTTTATTAAGCTGTATTCTTTCAGAATGCTTCAGATAGGATTGTAAGCTTTCTTATGAATCTGTCAAATTACCTGAACCAATATAAATTTATCTTCCACCTGGGATGCTTTTCTAAACAATCTGTTTAAACTTTGACATTCACTTATCACCAAAGATTAGCTTAGGTTCTTTTTTGTAATCTTGACTATTTCATTTTGATATTGAATCTAGTAATTACTATCTCACCATTTAAACAATATAACTTAGCTAATTATTTCCTTAAGTGAAAATATGCACTTTTTTGTCAGCTAATATAGAAATTGCATTAATTTTATAATGCAAAAACTTCCAACGAGGTACTCTCAGAAAGTCAAAACTTTGGAGATCACCTTATCATCACTAGACATTTACAAGACATATCAAAGAACTGCCCTTGAGTTATATATGTAAAAATGCTCAAGTTCGTTATAGAGATATTTCTAAAGAGTAGAAAAAAAAAGAAAGAATCCCACCCCTTTGACAAAATGCACACAGCAAGCAAATGAAGGTGTATTTAGTATTTAGGTGTATTATCCTACTTCCTAGTACAGTACTCCCACGTGCTCTGAAGACCGTATTTGCACAACTTTGATCTTAGCGACCCGATGACACTGTCCTTTTGGCATACACGGTCTACTGATCCTTACCCTTGTGACTTATTGAGAATACTTGAATCATGACTGGTCTGCAGGTAAGCTACTAGGCAGTCTATATTAGCATGCTGGTACAAATAAGGTGGTGAATTTTAGAGCTTTGCAGAGTAGCTATTATAACAGCTGCAAATCGCGCTACTCTACCTCATCTGGCTTGCAAGGATGACCTCTAGGGGTGAGAAGACTGCTCAGCCATCATATTTATTCAAAACCACATTTATTCAAAACCAGTGGTAAACAGAAAATTTTGTCCTCTATTGTTCTGAAATGCGGACACTTTAAAGAAATCAGACAACTTTTTTTTTTTTTCATTTAATGCAATGACAGGGAATCTGTCCTCCGTCAAGAGTAAAGGATTCACTTCCTATGTAACAAAGTGACAAAAGGCAATTTGTCCCTTGGCCTATGATATTACTGCAGATGAGATAGGTTACCAAATAGGTATCACACTCTATTGAATTTGATTTTGTACAATAAAACCAACTGACACTGATTTTAGTAAGTTATACTCCTTAAGCAGTAAAATATCCTGTTAGATTGCTTTATAAATCTGTTTTAAAAAGTAACCTCTCAAAATATCATTTTGTGTTAAAAGAACTTAAAGTAGGGGCAAAAAAGTAGGGGTTGTATGTGGGGACAGTCATGGACACACTGTGAAAATAGCCTTCAATCTGAATTCTTACAAAAGTATAATTAACAAGAACATCTGTGCTGGTTCCCAACAACAGGCAAGAATTTATCTTTTGTTACTAGTCCACGAAGAATTGAGTTAAAAGCTATCTCTATGATATATGAGCTACTTAAGGCTTACTATAAAGTTCAATCAGTTCTCTGTGGTGTATTGATCAAGTTAGTGTGGTTACTGTGTTCCACATTTGCTTTTTTTTTTTTTTTTTTTTCCTGGCAGGAAATAATCTGCTACAGATTGTGAAGCCATTTGGCAAAAATGCAGAAAGATTGTTTCCTCTGCCATAAAACAACTGGTAGAAGTTTAATAGACAACATTTACAACCATACTTCATCTTCATCAGTCAGAATGCCAGTAATGGCATGTTAAAAATATAGAAGATGTAAATACAGCATCATTCATTCTTGTAAACGAATTCACATAAATATAAACACAAAAAATTTTGGACAATTATGTAACAGCGAGTGGTGAGGCACACCAGGTAGGAGGCCATCAGCCATGGACAACAACCTGTTTCCATACAGAAACTTGTTCCAGCTCCAAGCAAATGCATTGTAAGAAGCGAAAGACAAGAACAAGGTAAGATAGATCCTACTGAAAGAAGCGACTCTTATTTGGGGGCTGGTGTTGTAACTTCCTCACAACCAATCCCCCGTCTAGGCCCCCAAAGAAACCCAGGTGCTTTGGCTAACCTCAAGCAATGGAAAACATAACAGATCTTAGGAGAAGAATTATTTTGTGCCTTTATTTAGGCCACAAGCTGCCATGTGTATGGTGTACAAGCAGGTTTAAAACTTTTTAGAATCTCTGAAGTCAAGGCAGAAACGTGAAGGCATCCCTTGAACACACATGCCCCCTCCGGCCTTATCATAGAATCATAGAATGCTTAAGGTTGAAAGGTGCTTCTAGAGGTCATCTAGTCCAGCCCCCCTGCACACGCAGGGTCACCTAGAGCACGTGGCACAGGGCTGCGTCCAAGCGGGTTTGGAAGATCTCCAGAGAAGGAGACTCCACAACCTCTCTGGGCAGCCTGTTCCAGTGCTCTGTCACCCTCACTGGTAAGAAATTTTTCCTTAAGTTCCTGTGGAACTTTTGGTGCTTCAGTTTGTGGCCATTACCTCTAGTTCTGTCAGTGGGCACTAGTGAAAAGAGACCAGCATCATCCTCCTCACTGCCTCCCTTGAGGTACTTATAGACAATGATTAGATCCCCTCTCAGCCTTCTCTTCTCCAGGCTGAACAGGCCCAGCTCCCTCAGCCTCTCCTCATAGGGCAGATGTTCCAGGCCCCTGATCATCCTTGTAGCCCTGCGCTGGACTCTCTCCAGCAGCTCCACATCCCTCTTGTACTGTGGGCACACTTACTACAAGGCCAGGGGCTTGTGTGCAGCCAAGCTCACCTCTCCTCCCTGCACTCCTCCTCATCCAAAGACCCAGAGTCCCGCTCACCCTTGCTCATGTGCTGATCCTTCCAGGAACTCAGGACATCTGCCAACAAAACTGAAATCTTTGACAAAATCACTGCTATCTCAAGCCAGGCCTTTTACATTTTCTGTTCTGCAGCTAAGATTAAGTACAATTCCTATTCCTGCTCCTGTCTCATCCCCTCAGAATTCCCAGAGAAATGCTATGGACCTCATCAGGTCAGAAGAAAAGATAAATTATTCATTGAGTTGAAACGTGGTGGCTGCTCAGGGACCGCTGATCATGACCCGATCATGTTCAATATGAGCAAACAGAGGCAGTCATAACTGTCAGTATATACTCCTAGTGCTTCAAAAGAGTTGAAAAAAAAAAAGTGAGTAAAAGAAAATGGCAAATATATATACATAAAATCTAAATATTGCTTCCCCCCACCTCAATTTTAGAGTTTTTAAAATGCCTTAAGCCTACTTTTTCCACAATGGAGCAAGCAGGCAACTTTGTCAAAAAGTCCATCCTGATCCAGAGATAAAATGAGAGCAGAAACTGCACAAAGTAAAATTAAAAATTCACAATACATTACAAGAGAAGGTAGGTAGCATCCAATTAGGAGTTGCAATAGAAAATTAGAGACATATATATGTATATATATATGTAAATACACACATACACACAAAACACCTTTGGATTCATTATTCAATTATGATTGTAAAATTATGCATGTCAATTCAGAGAAGACGGGAATGTGCAAAAAGTGTTTCTGTTCTGAAAATGAAAAAAAGAAAAACAGTGTGATATATCATATAAGCATAACAAAGCATTTGACAATTCATTACTGAATGCAGATGATATTAGTATTCAACCTCAGGTGAACTGCACTCAGGGGTTCCTAAAGTGGTGGGTGAGCAAATCTATGTGGCCTTTGCTCATTTTTATTTCTTCCTTAATATTAGGGAGCATGTTTAGTTCATGAAAAAGACAACTCAGGAGTGAATTAATCTCATGATTTAAAAACCAAAATCTCATGATAGAAAATACTGGATATTTGTGAAGCTTTACAAAGGCATGTGTCTGGAATACTGGAAAATGAAGCCAGACAAATTCAAACTAGAAATAATGCATAAAATCTAGAGATGAGTCTATTAATATGTACATATAGGGGAAATAACGGATCTTCCATTTCTCAATTAGTTCCCTGTAAATTAAGCACAAGATGTTTCTGATAAATGTTTTGTCAATAAAAAGTTAACTGTACTCAATCCTGGATGGAAAACTAGAGCCCTGTTTCTTAATGGTGCCTTAGGGACAAATGAATTTGTACTGTAGAAATACCTGGTCAAAAATATGACGCTTCATATGCATGACTAACTATAGTTTCTATATCATCATTATTTTAAATAATGCATAACCATTTCACTCAGCTGTGTTTGGAATGAGAATGAAAATGTACATTTTAGATCTGTGCAAAAGCTTGAGGAAGTCCAAGGAAACACTCAGTATGGACTGAAGGGTTCTCAGTGAAATGGTCACTCAGGGACAATCTGCATCGCTTCCATGATAACCAGTGTCCCACTGGTGGACTGAGCCACTATTTTTTTCTGTTAATTCAAGTTTGTCCTCTCAGCATTACAGATATTTTGGAGGCCGTTTGTAGGCCAATGCAGTTTAAAATCCTTGATCTTAACTTATTTTTTTATTTATTTATTTGCCATGTTTATCAATACCTACATTCATTTCCAGAAAGAGATGTGTTTGACTATGTCACAGAACTGGGGGAAAATTAATCTATCAGATTGTACAATCAACAGTTTACAGATACCTTTACAGCACCTGTAAAGAACTTGAGTTACAGGATTAGGCATTAAATATGATGAAATTATTTATTTCTAGCAATTCAGCTTTATATAAAAAACCTGTCTAAACCTTTCAGAAACATACTTCTATGAGTGACTGTTTGCCTGAAGCAAAATTGCAGATCAGAAGCAAAACAAAAACCAAAAAACTCTTCAGACATCTTACCATATCACTAATAAAAATAAAATTTAGAATCACAATAAAAGCCTGTATATCTTAAAAAAAAAAAAAAAGCTTATTTTCTTTACTGGTAATGGAAAACAGTACCCATTGGAGAGTATTCTCTAATTAAAAAAAAAAAAAAAAAGAAAGAAAGAAAGAAAGAAAATCTTATGACCATGTAAAATAAAAAAAGCTGTGCTTAAACATTTCTCTTTTTTCCTCACACTTTAACTTACTAGATATTCTAGTGTCACACTATCCAGCACAATCAAGCCACAAAATGCAAGGAAGAGTGATGATGGAACACTTCCTCATTCTTCTTTGCTAAAATTACTTAAAGGCACTCAAAACCATTTACTAATTGTGTAGTGTCTGTCTTCCAGAAACCACATATTGGAAGACTGTCTCCCTTTTTCATTCTTTGTTCCTTCTCCACAGCATCTAATGACCTGGAACAGTCAAAACAGACAGCACACCATACTTTGGGAAATATATTGTTAGAGGGAACACTAAGACCAGAATGAAATAAGCCACCCTTTGTGGGATGACAAAGCTACTGAAGCCACATGAGATCCACAGGCCTGATTTAGTCTTCTATTGTTCCTGTGACAAAAGGAGTGGACCAAGAAAGGCATTGCAAGCTAATAGTTTATTTTACATCTTGCTTCTAAGAGGGAAAAAAGCAATTCAGAGCCTAAAATAGGTGGAAAGATTAGTAAGGGAAAAGAAACCTAAGAACATTACTATGTATTTTCCAAGTAAGATGGACACACATAATAATTCATTTAATCGAGGTTCTTCTACTTCTGTTCCCCCATTGCCAACCTGTTATCTACCTTCCCCTGTAACAACGTGAGATTTTTGTTAAGGAACTGAATGAGGAAAGGAGGATAGCCCGTAAGAGGTGTTCCAGGACAGTTACCTTAGCAGGAGACACAAGGACAGGGGGCAGTAAAGGGAAAAGAAGGACTTCTATGCCTGGAGGAAGACACAGAAATAAGGAAACGCTGGCACTAAAAATCAAGAGAAAAAGCACAATAAAAGAACCAGTAAACATGACTAGAAATGATGTAGAAATATGGTCCAGCTAAGATGACAAAATATCCTTTTCATTAGGCAGATTTCTTCTGATTAAGGCTTGGTTGTAATGAAATGTGATGGGCAATGGCAGCAGAGACCATCTTGCACTTAAAAAGGGGAAAAAAAAAGTCAGGGATCTCAAAGTAGATTTTTTTTCTTTTTTGGTAAAATTTTTGGTAAAGTTATGAGAATTTTTTGCTTGTTTTTTTTTTTTTTTCCTTTTTTTTTGCTTTCGCACTAATGACATCTTTCCAGCAACCACCAATGTGGAGTAACTGCTGGATAAAACACATACTTGAATGCTCTTTGGAAGGAGTCTCTCAAAATTGTGATGTTACTTCCGTTAATCTGAGTCACACTGTCTCTTAGTCACAGGGAAAATAAGATATTAGAGTAATGTAACAAATACAGAATTGAGTTTTTCAGTGGATGGAGAATCTATACCAGACTCAAGCTGGAGTAGAATCCTGATAAAACATTAATAATATAAGCTAATATCAATGGTAACTGTATTATTACTAAATATATGGCGGTGGAGCTTCTAAATCTTAAAATATATGTTGAGCCGAAAGGACAATATTGAAATGCATGAGATTTAGCTTATGTATTTACAAATAGCCTTTGTATACAGGTTTTTACTACAAACTGGAATTAATATGAAAAAATGTCATTAATTTTTAAATTCACATAAGTGACTTAAAATTAACTTTAATAGTTCATAAAGCATTCAAAACAGGCAACTTCTAATGGATGCTATTAAAAACACATTAAACACAAAACAATTATATTGAAAATGGAGTTATATTATCGGATTTCTGTAAATAAAATATGTGCATCCACCCACAATTTTCAGTTTGATTTTCATCTTCAGTTGATAGAAGTCTTGTGGGAAAAGTACAGGAGAATAAAACAAAAAGAAATGAGGATTTTTTTTGAGAAACCAATGGCAAAGAAAATAGTGGCTGACCAGGTGGCCAAGAGGGTGCAAATTTTCATTTTCTCAGGAAGACAAGGAGAAGAGGAGGTACTGTGATTCTAATACAGAGGGACAACTAAAAGAGAGATTTGCAGAGGGCCACATAATTGAAATCAGTTCTCCTCCTCACAGCCAAAATAGCACCCGAACCAGGCTGAAGGAAACTATTAAAAGCCGACAAATATGATTAAACATAGTTAGGGGAAGGTAGAGGCTTATATTGCATTTATTAATTGTCCATACAATCCCCATCATAAAATGGTTTTAATATTTTTTACTTTAACTATTTGGACATGATATTTCTTCCCACTATTTCCCTCATCCCGAGAAAATTCATATATTACTATTACCTTCCACTAAATGAGACTGAAGTGTTTCTCGGGTTATAAACTACTATTTTTAAATTCTGCAAAATACTTAAGCAATAGAAAAAAGATATGAAAATCTTCATTTAGGATAAGACACTACAAGTGTTCCTAGGACATTCAAATTGTCTTTGGAAGAGCATATTCACATACATTCATTTGAAGTAGCAAACAAGTACTAAGGACTAGGAAGATTCTAGTACCCAAGCTGTATTCAGATAACTTGTTTCTCGTGTTCCTGGAAAGAAGAAACACCAGTAGTTTTGTCCGAATATAATGTTCATGACATACTTTAAACTTTCCACTGACCTTATCCTGTCCTTAGAAATCATAGCTGGAACAAAAAGTTTGTCCAGTTCTTCTATGCTCTTCTAGAGCAAAAAGAAACAAACAACAACAACAAAAAAATAGAAATCAATTGCTTTTGCTTTATAAAACAAAACCCCATAAATTCTGTATGACTCCGGGAGGTAGAAAACCATTGCTTGCTTCTAGAGGAGCATTTGGGAAAAAGTCTAATGTAATAATAATTAAAAAATAATCAGGCTGGTAAAACACATCTTTTTATTCTTTTCTCCACCTCAAGAAAATATTTCAGTGAAAATTATCTTAATCTCAATTTTCAGAGTATTGATTTTTTTAGCAAAGAAATCTAATAATTATTAAAATGATTTAAAATTCACTTGTGCTACAATTTCAAATAGGTAATTAGGCTTTTCTGTCTCTTTTTTATATACCTTCTGATTTCTATTTTAATCTTACTGTACCTCCTGTACAGATAAATCTGAAAATAAGTATATCTTTACAGCTATACTATGGGAGCTCCAGCCCATCTTGAATATGATGGAGCACGGTGATGGATTTTGGCTGATTTATTCTAAATATCATCTATAACTTTGAAAAAAGCAATGTCTGAAAACCCTGAGCAAAAACCTTGATTAGCTCAGTATATTCAATATAATCTAAATGTCCATCTAAAGAGGGAACTCAAATCTGTTGGGTTGAAAAGAAAACAGCAAACACTAATAAAATATTTTGGCCATTGGGTTTTCTCTGGGAAAGCAGTCAAAAGGAAAAAAGAACAGGGGATTTTTTTTTCTTTAAGTCTCATGGGTATTTTATGAACCTAACAGCAATATATAATTTTAAAATTTAAGATTTTTAGGTGAAAAAATAAGGCAGTTATTTTTCTCCACCTTCTGAGATAACATTTTTCTCGCATAACTGCCTAGCTGTTTGGATTTTGTATTAACCTTCAGGACACCAGAAGAGAATTGGTTTTGTAATTAGTTGTGGTTTTGTAAAGTCAAACAATCAAAAGGAAAAATGTTCCTGTCAAGTTGAACTTCCAATGAAAGTAAACATACATTTGTAAAAATATATCAGTTGCTGTGGCAATTATTTCCCACTATGCCTTAAAACCAACAAATAATAAAAAATAGAAACAAACAAAGGAAGTTGTTTTAATACTGCAAAAGGTGACTCCTTAATATGCCATTGCAGAGGAAGTCAATTGAGCAAACACACTCCTTTAAGTCACACTAGGCAATACATAAGAGAATAAAGGAAAAAACAGAGCAGAGTGATTATCTGGGCTAAGCTGAAAGTCCCAAGTATTATCTCACTTTTACTCCAACTCCAAAATCTTTCATGAACTCTCATAAGATTCTGTTTTCAGCTTTGTCTTATATAAACTTCCAAAATATCTTTTCTTCTACCATCTCACAAATCTTTCACTTTTGCTTCTCAAAGCTGAGCTAAAGTCTAATCCCTCCTAAGTGAGATGCCTTCTCTGCAGAGGGTAGTCAAATAAAAGTGACAAATAAAGGAAATAAAGATAGCAGAGTTGGTCCCTACATGCATTTCTTGTTATGCTGATATTTAATTGTTGTTTAATATCACGAATGTGTTGAGTATGATGCAACATTTATGGCGATACTGAAAATTCTACCCAAATTGTCAGAATTTAGGTATTACTCAGATCACACTATGCTGATCGCAATGTTTTTCTACAGAAACCAATACCACCACTATAGCTATTTAACCATATAACATAGAACAAATTTACCACAGCATCTTGTTTTAAAGTAGTCATCTTGGCCTGTAATTTCTCAGGCCCTGTATTTAATTCTACAGAACTGAGCTACCAACACACCTTCTTATTCTAAAAGAAATGAAAACAGTATGAAAAACAAGCAAAACTTCCTATTAGATAGATGTTGGTAAAGACCAAAGAAGAAACCCAGCACTTCCATCATCCCAACGTTTGCTAAAAGGCTTTTGTACTCCTTATCAGACTTGCTATATAAACAATGTGGCTTACATTTCTTCCTTGAGCAGAAACTTTCTGCTCTTCAAGACAATTCCTTTTATAGAGGCATCCAAATCTAATCCAGAGTACAATTATGGCAATAAAGAATTTAGTGATTCTGATATTCGGAGAATTGAGACGCACTTTGATAATAATAATTTCCTTAATTACTATAACAACTTTGCATTATATATCACTACTCATCAGAGTTTCTCCAAGAAGTTGAGAAACTTATAAGCTTTCCAAAAGGCTTGTGCTACCACTGGAAGAAACCCTGTTAATTTTAAATTCTCTTATGTTGGCAGTACACAAATGCATTGATACCGATAGTCAATATAATTACTTTCTCTTTTATTAAGCTTGCAAATCACATATAGCACAAAGAGCAAAAGTGTAGCAACTCTAATTGGTTATTTATCAATCTGAAACTTGAATGAGCACACATTATTAAATTTAAATGAACAGTAAGCTCTTATGCAAAGGTTAATTTTCTCTTCTGCCTTTCATTTAACATTTTTAGGAGAAAGAAAAATTGCTAGTGATACATCCAGTTAAAACAAGTCTAAAGCTTTGCTGCTTTCAACACGAAATAGTAATTTTGTTATAAGAGAACAGAAATCAGTTGGTGCATTAGCCACCGCGTACGCTGTGAACGAAAAGAATATTTTGAAATAATGAGGTTTTTGCAATGTTATCTGATTTTTTCATGTTCGTGGTTTCTGTTCTTGGTCATTTTTCTATGTTATTTTTTTAGCCAAACACGGCTTTTTCAGGAGATATATCTAAATCCAATTTAGCTGTGATTTGATTTTACAGAAATCAAGCTAGAAAACCAGGTAAATCAATAAATGCCATTTGTAGTGGTAATGAAAAAAATAGATCTCTAGTAAGATGTTTTGCTCTTCAGGTTTTATTTTGTATGGTTATCATTTCTGTTGATGTGTATCTAGAGTATGCAAGAAATGAGTTTTAAGTGCCACCTACAGAAAGTTTTATAGTTTGAAGTAGTCATGGCAACGAGAACAACTACTGAATTTTCATTGCTAGCCAGTACACTTCCATTTAGTTGTGTGAGACAATAACAAGAGTTAAAAATATTAGAGCTCAGAAAAAAAAGCTTTGTTTTTAATTTCAGATTAATTTCAGATTTTAATTTTCAGATAGCTGAATTTTGAAACGGCCACATACTTCAGGGTATAATCAGAAAAAAATCTCTCCATGCTTATCAAGCACACACTGAAGACCAATTCGTGCTTTCTGGCAAAAGGTAATTTCAAAATATAAACTTTTGCAATATAAATCATCAACCTTTTCTATCCAACCTATTAAAACTGATTCCGCACAGTTCTCCAAAGAGTCCTTTTTGTCTCTGTTTATACACTGCACACAAACAGGAGAGCAGCAAAGGGAGTTACCACACAAAATAAGCAGTGCAATCTCAGAACATTAATAAAAGGGAGAAAAGTTGGGCAAGTTTTCGTTACCTCTATTTTATCTATATGTTATTGACAGAGAAATGATTCTCAGAACTGTTTCTGTTTCAAGCTACCAAATTCTGGGCCCTCCACAGAATTTAAGAATATCTCATTTCTCGTCCAACTTGCCTTGGGCTTCCTGGTGGCCTTCAGGGCTTCAAAGCATCCAGCCTGACAGGTTTTCAGAGATCCAGCATCTTCATTTAGCCCCTCTTGCCCTGAAGACCCAGGGCAGTATCTAGTCCTAGCAGCTTCACTTGTGACTTGCAGGTCTTGAAAACCAAAATTAGAATTTTATGGTGAGAATCCGCTCTGAGCTGCAAGATTCTCAAGTGACTCCAAACCTTGCAGCGGCTACATGGAGTAGAATATATCATTGCCAGCTTCATTATTCAGTAAGAGTAAAGCTCATCAACCTCTTGTCAAAGTCAGGGGAGGGTCAGCTTCATTGCTACAAAAATCTTCAAGCAAAAGGCAAGCTCAAAAATGTGAGAACTTCAGTGGTAGCAAAATATTTTACAAATTATTTATACATTTTTGTGCCAAAATAAGTGAAAAATACTTAAAAATAATTCAAAATAATTTTCAGGCAGGTTTCCATATCTGAAAAAGCCTCTGATTTAGATATTTTTGCCTTTATTATATGTAATTTTAATGTGATTTATATTAAAAATATTTTATCTGTGTTTGCATAAAATTTATCATTGGGGAGCCAACATTTTATCTTGGAAAGTCAAAAGAAAAATGATTGTGCCACAGCACTGAAATGCAGGCCATTTATCCAGCTAGTCAAGAAAAACACTATAATTGACAACATCATTCGGCAGCTTCCTGAGCTTCCAAAATCTGTCGCTTATGAGGCATTTATCAGGATTGCAATGGCATATATAGTTTGCATGGAAAATGTTACTTTTTTTTCTTTTTAAATCAACAACCCTAAAATTTCTCTAGGATTTGTTTTTTCTAACAGTTTCAAAGCTTTATTGAAGGGAAATTTGTTTTAAGAAGGTCCAGCAACAATTTATCAGCAAGCTCCAGGCATACTAGTTAACAAAACACAGACTAAAACAAAATATGTTGCAAAACACTGTTATACCAATACTGACCAAGTACCAGCTGTTGTAGTTTCAGTTTTGTAGCTGTGTAGATTTTAAAGGACCACAATAACAGATTTATCTGATCTGTTCTGCAAAACAGACTGTGAGCTTCTGCTGAACGGAACAAGAACATGAAAAAAAAAGGGTACAGCTCTGATTTCCAGCAGAGGAAACTATCACGATGATAAATTACTTCCTGTTGGTAAATACACAAGCCTTATTCCTATTCTGAATTTGTCTCGCTTCGGTGTCCTGTCACAGCAGCTCTTGTAAAATCTTTGATTTTAAATTACTGTTTCCATTACTGAAAGTCAGTCTGTGAAATTTCTCACTTGTTTTTTTTGATGATGAAGCTGAGTAGCTCCTGGAATCTCCCTGCAAAACATATCTTGCTATCTGCTTCCCAAGCTGTTCTCTGGAGACTTTCCAGTTTGCCAACATCCTTCTTCGTTTTCCCATTCATGTTTTTTAATGCGCCAGGACTACAGACAGCACTTAAGCAGCAGAGATGCCAGAATTACATTTTAGCTTAAGCGCACATGCATCTCCTACTCATTTGATCATCTATGATATCTTTCTTCAAATTCACAACTTCCCAAAATCATCACATCTGCACATATGTACACTTAACAGATTTTACATTTAGCCCTATTAAATTTCACCCAACTTGTTTGGGCCCAATTTATCAAGTAATCCCACCAACAATTCTCTCATCTGACCTGCTGGTTTTATGCAATATTCAACACTTGCTTAGAACAGAAAGCCTATTTGGTACGGGTTCAAAGCCTTTTCTTGCGGGATTTCTGAAGGCCAGTGGTCATGTTGTGAGCAAGCCAGGTCTAGGTGAAAGGGCAGAAGGACTGCTGACTACGGGATAAGGAATTCGGCCGAGAGTCAGATAAGGAGTCAAAGAGTTGAGACAAACAGGTAGAGGGAGACGGTCGTTAAACGTAAGGACGCGTGGACACTGCTAGTTAGCCCATCACACTGCATAGTTAGACGCATGGACACGTGGTCTTAACCACTCCTTGCGAAGAAGCACTCACGTGTTTGGGGAAGCCTTGCATATAAGCGCAATTGGAACCCTGAATAAACTGGCACTGCTTGATCACATTGATCGTGTCCGCGGTATCCGAGACCCCCGTGTTGACATTTTCTGGCTTTTTCTTAAATGTAGATCAGAGATACTTATTAAGTTTTTTTACCATCTTGGCATTATTTTCTTAGATACTAATCCCACTTTTAAAATTCCTTTTGTACTCCATATGCTTGAAAAACTCCTTATATTCTTTATATTAGCAAATTTAGATAAAGATTTCCTCTTCTGTAATATGCTTCTCTTATCATTTTACTACAGCTCTCAGCCTCAGACTATATTAATTACTAAGTGCTACACTACTCACTATATTTTCAATCTCACACCTAGCAAGCAACAATAAATTTATAGGGGAGTGACTACCTGTCTCGTCCTATTTGCATCCTCCTAATTTATAAGCATCATGTTTAACCAGAACATAGAGATGAGAAGCAAATAAAATTGGGCATAACTACTACGAGCTGCAATGCCCTGTTGCTAGCACCATGTACAACCGCTGCCCTTTCATGTAGAAGTTAAGCATCATTATCCTGTCCTTAGGCAAGTCCTTCCTCAGTTTGGCCCTAGGAAAACTGCACTTCTGGATCTTATCACCTAGAAATGACCAAGGGCAGATTCCCAGACAATGCCTAGCCCAAAGAGCACACCCAATGCTGAACACCCCATTCTTGAGCACTTCCAGGGCTCGGGCTGGGCTCCATCAGTCTATTTGCTCTTCCTGCACTGAGTAGCCCAAGTTTACTAACACTACATGGTCTTATTTATTTTGCCGCACAAACACAACATAACATTACCCTACATCTTTCCCAAGGCCTTTATTTCCTGCTTCAACAGTGGCTGTATAACTCAACCACAAACAGCTTTTGATTTTTACAAATGTTTGTTTTTCAAAATTGCTCAAGAAGTATTTTTGGCTAATATATTCCAGTTTGCCTATTGTTGGTGAATTATGTACTTCAACTCTGAGATTAAATATCAGCCCTGTTGAATAATTTATGACTTACTCAGACAATATTGTCCCTTCTCCTTCCCCACATTTATTCTCCCTTGATCTCTCTCCTCCTTTCAGAAAGATGTAATTCATATGCATATGCGCATGAAGCAATAACAATTGTAAACATTTGCATAATAGGAAACCAAGTCACCAGGTAACACATCCAAATACATTTAAGTCCATTAGAAATGTAAAACCCATTTTTCAAAACTGGTCCAAGGCTAGGCTCGCAATGCTTTCTTAAAATCCAAAGGAGTATAAAAGTAACAGAAGAAAATTTTAGAAACCTATGTGTTGTTAAAGACAATCATAGTAGTTGTTCTCTTTCTTCCCTATTCTGCATAATTATATTTCCTTCTTCCCTAAGTTGCTATTTTGTATACCTGTCTCAAAGTCGTTTTTGAAAATGAGACCTTGACTTCTATATTATGTAGTTTTTTAGAATTTTGCTTGTCCTCTAAGAGTACAAGTCTATGTTTTCAGATGACAAAAAATGATTCCTGCTAGACTATCCATGCCAGACACAAGTTATCAAGTGAAACAGTTATCCCCAACAAGTTAGGATTTCTCCTCAGCCTCAGTTAGTCTCATAAGTCTTTGATGCTTTGTATTTAGAAAAGAAGGTAAAAATGAGGAACAAAAAGCTTATCTTTTGTACAAGAGGTTACCTATCATTTCTCCTGAATTACAGGAGAATAGAAGCTATAAAAGCATATTCTGAAAAAAATATATATCTTTTACTGTGTTTAAGCTAAGGGTAGGGACCACATATGCTATTGTGGACAGTCACAAGATGGGATGGAACATGACTATGGTCTCTGGAAACTACCAGGTGCCGTTAGAAATAGCAGAACACAGTTTGGTGACCGGTTGTATGGCTGAATTCCCCAGTAATTTCAGTGATTGAACACTGCTGACGTGATACGGCCTCATAGCACTGTTTGTGTTTTATTGCATTTAGAGCTCTCTTTCCACAGTAAGAAAAATAAGTATATAGTTTGGGCAGGATTTGCAGAGAGTCATTAGCATTGATTTAACCCTGTTCCCACTGAAATAAAGCTCCCTCTGGAAAGAAACACAGGCAAATGCAGAGAACTCTAGAAAGCTGGATTTCTGCAGAGCAGATTATAACTGTATGATAAGAATACTTCCTATTTTGTGACAGTGTGGTCTAAATCAGCAACACTGCATTAATTGTTAAAAAAAAAAGAGTAATAATCTGTAACATTGCTGTGTTTGAGATATAATGCACAATAAATCTATGAGGATCATAGACTACAAATAGATGAGATGATAGTCAATAATAATCAATTATTAATTAACAACAGGCATGATGCAGAATTCCATTTCCAACATTTATCAGTCGCTGTCATACTGGGTTCATATATTTTTAAGGCAGCAAAGTAGCTTCCATTAATTATCTTACCTTGGTGAGCTCTTACTCTGCCATTTGGGAGGAGAGTGTTTTATAGGTCCACAAATCTCTAACCATTTCGGTTTGTCAAATTTACAATTCAGATATTTCCCAGCTCTTTCTCTGAAGGCAAAGCACAGACAGGTCTGATTTTTCAGAGCAGAATGGCGGGGTATCCATTGCACCACAGGGATAACCCGCGACACGAGCTTCTGGGATTTGGGAAGGTGCTGCCCAGCACCAAGCCAAGCGAGTAGTAGGTCTCCGATATGCCCCAGCACTTAGCATGCGTGCAGGAGATCAGTAGCGTGAATACATAGGCTTGCATTTCCTCCAAGACCTAAACTTCCTGTGCCTACATTCATCTGGAGCAATATAACCAGTATTACATGTGAAACAAGATTCTTTCCAGATACCTTTTTTTTTTCCAATGGCGCAGAAGTCATTAGATTTTTAAAAACACTATGAGCTAGATAAAATTACTGATTGAGGATGGTTGCTGGATTTCTTAAACACAACAAAACTAGGCTTTAGTTCTACATCTACAGTGCCAGGAAGAAAAAGAGAAACATGAATGATAGGCCTCTAGTGCACAGCTATTAAATGCTATATCTTAGCATGGTCCAATAAATGCCAGAAAAGACCAAGACTTTAAATTATGTTTCAGTAGGAAAATATTCTGAGTACTATTTTTAAAATGTGATTCTATGCTAAAATGCAGTAGTTAATAAACTAAAGGAAACAGGTATGTCTAAAGAGAAGAGAATTGTTTGTTATAGTGGGTTTTGTTGTTGGTTTTAGAGGGCACTGCAATGTAACCTAAGTTAGGTAATGCTGATAATTCTTTATGCAGCTCTGAGTAATGCAGAAAAAAAAGATCTTAATGCAGGCTGGTATTGATTGCCAGCCTGGAGCTGAGCATCCCCATCAACTGCCCTTAAATTCCTTTCCCGTGACTCACAGGAAGGTAGGCCTCTCAGCAGCTCTTAGGAGCAGAGCTCAGCATTTTGTAGACGTTGACCAGCCTCTTTGAGAACTAGCTTTGAGAAGCCCTGTGGTTATTTTCAGACAACTTTGGATGGATCATTGAAAGGCCCTTTGCCCGTCACCTCTGTTGCTGCTGCCAGGCTATACAATTTGCAGCTTTTTGAAGTTGTGTGTAATGATCCATCTCTGGGAAAAATTGAAAGAGCTACAGCACAACTTTAACATCAGCACAACTTATCTGAACACAGAATTGGGCAGAGTTTTCAAAGAGAAAAGTTTAGAAACCAGAGAAGGTCACCTCCTCAGACTCCAATATTTTTAAAGCGCATTTATATACTTTTCTGTTTGCTAAATCATATACCTCTTTAATCTATAAATCATTTTAAAAAAACATCTGTTATAGGTAGCCCTAGACCTAGACAACACTAGGATCTGCAATTTTCTTAGTGGAACAAATGAAAAGGTAAGTTTGAAATCAAAGAACAAAATATCTACTTCGGCCCTCCTTTTTCACCAATATATTGGGAAAGACTATTTGTACAATTAATCTTAGATAGAAAGTGAAACAAACATTTTACAAAGACAGATTTAGGGGATAGGATTTCCTGTAATACATATCACGTTTAGAAAAATAACAGTGAAAAATCATGGCTAAGTAGGAGGACTTCTGTCCTGGCAACATTTGTCCCTTCTGGACAGTTACGTTTTGCTGGCTTTCAAATATTTGGTAAGACCTGAAATATACAGTACTTAAGCACAAAAAGCAATCTTTAAGTGTAAACATTAAAAGAAAAAAACAAGATGATTTCATAGGAATGATTAACCTCCTATAGTTACTTTTTCTAAAGTAAGGATGAAAGATATCCATAAAAATCCACAGAGAATCATAGAGTCTTTATGATTGGAAAAGACCTTCAAGAGCATCGAGCTGAACCGCACAAGGGGAAGGGCAGTTGCCCACGCAAAGGTCCTGCATCCCACCTGCGACTGTCTGCCCCATCCCCATGACCAAGCAGACCACAGTGCCTAGGACTGTGGGACCACCACAGAGGTGGCGGAACCTTGCTCTGAAGGAAAAGCAGGTGAACTGCCTATAGTGATCAAAATTTCTTGATTCTTACTTGGAGGGCAAAATTATTCAGTTACACCTTGACCACCACCTAAGTTAGCCTCAATTTATATTGCAAGATAACAAATTGTGTTTTCATTTATGTAGCCTCAAGGCTTCACATGTTCCTTTAAAAGCAATGCAATTACTCTGAATTTACACTGGTGAAAGAAATTATAACTAAAGGCTTATCAAATCAATTAATTAACAACAGCATCTTTACACTTGCAAGTCACAGCTCCCATAGCATCAACTTCTGACAACACAATCATGAAATGAAGCATTATGAATTTTAGTGAAAGATTAATTTTAAATAAGCAGTTCCTTCACTTTTTATTTGTATGTGTATGTGTGCACGTGCAAAAATATATATGTATATATTTAAGATGCATTCCTGCTCAGCATCTAAAGTCAACCACAGGAGTAGGTGTCAGCCACACCAGGTTATTCTCACAAACACATAGTTTAATACCAAACAAAGCTAGCCAGAAATGAACCATATGCTGAAACCTTAAATCCATAAATTCAGAAATATGAGCCTAGCACACATTATTCCATAGTAAAATGTGCTTTGCTTTTTCATCTTCACACTAGCATTGTCACCAACCATCTACGCTGAATTTTTTTTTTTCCCTACAGTTTGCATTAAAAATAAAAAGACAGCTTTAGGTCAGTTCTGGAAAATACAAATTCCATTAGTCGCAGAAGTAGTACAGTTGTCATTTCAACATTTTAAGATAATTTATATTCAACCATTTCATTACTTCATAACTCACATAAAAACTAAAAATTATCAAAAAAAAAAAAAAGCCACACTCTTTAAACTTCAGGAAATAACTTCACAGAAAACCACAGAAATTCTATTGCAGGAGCCACGTCATAAAATTGACTATATGTTTGTTTGCATATTTCCAATAAGCATTTAATTTCAGCTTTAATGAACATGTATAAGCATTCACACCACAGCTAAAAATGTGTCCAGAAAATAGAACGGTTTACAACAAGAAGCAGAAGTTTACATACAACAACTTATAGCAAGGGATAAATGGACTTTCAATGCAAACAGGCTTTACAGAGCTGGAAAAGCGGGAATCACTGAAAGCGCCTTGGGGTTGGAAGCTGAAGCATTGCATATAGGAAGATGCTCCACACATACTCTATTCAGTCAAAGCAGACCAAAAAAAAAAAAAAAAAAAAAACTCTTAGAAAACAGTAAATTAAAGCAGGAGGTAAATTTTCAAATATAGATGTTTAAGATGTTTACACAGATGTTTCTGCTAATGAGAATGAAGATCAGAACTTGAGAAGAATTATATGTAAAACACACACAGGTTTTGTTTTCTGAAGTTTTGACCTGCAATTATGCCCTCTCTATGGGATTCAGAGAAGAAAGAGCTGCATAAGATTTTTTTTTTCCTGTCTGATGATCTACTTAAATTTTACTTACCTTAAAAACAATTACTGGAACGTATTGTAGGGTGGAGAGATATGACTCTCCTTGAAAGGAAACTATCAAATAAAAAGTTTCAAGATTACTGCACATGTATGAACATGTTTCTTTTTCCTCTAACCGAAAATATGTTTTTAGTGCCTAAACATCTACAGTGACCAGCAGACATATAATACTAAAGCCTTTTACTGGTGATTAAAAAAAAAATGCAAAAAATAGCGACAAAAATTAACTTGTGAGAAGAGAGCGTGCATTCATTGTAAATTACCCTTCTTCAGGAGAAATGTTAGGAATTTCTTCACCACTTCTTTCGTAAGACACTGGGGTAATATTTGGGGTAAAGAACTGAGATCCTATGTTCTGCCTTTCTTTTAGCTTCTGTGTCAGGACAAACAACACATTCCATACTGGACCTGAACTCACTTAACAGCAACCGTCCAATCCCCATCCTTGTAGCAGTCCTTGCAAATGGTTACTGCCATAACCAACTTCTAACTACCTGAGCAGCAGAAGTGCTTGCAAACTTGCAGAGTACAAGACACAGTTTCAAAGTTTTCCCCCAAAGCAGTGCACTAGCTTGTTTTTGTCGCATTTTATCTTGGATTGGGAGCATACTTGGAAGTGGTCAAAGAAATACGCGGAAAATAAGCACTGACCTTTACTTAACTTCTCTGTGTCTTCTTGAAGGCTGGGATAACTCTTTACACTTTTTAAAGAGGCTCTGTGCCAATTTCTAACCTCCTTTGCCCAAAACCTGACTAAATGAGACATCCATAAGTTGAGAGGCGGAAATCAACCTCAGCATCATCCCTGTGCTGTCCTTTTGCAAGGCAGCTTTTGTTCCTGGGGACTTTCCACTGAAAACATGTTCTGTAAAACTGGTGTGAACATACAGGCATGCTTTCTAAAGTATAATTTCACATATAATCAAAGAATATGCTTTTTTTTTCCTCTTCCTATCGTCATCTTTTTGATTACCCATGTTTCCTTCAATTATTCAGCTATCACAGGGTTTTATACCAGAGATTTATGAAAAAGACAGAAAGATAACAGGCATACAGTTATTTTAGTTATAAAAAATAATGGGCACTATAAAAAGTAGGAGGCTTTAAATGAAGTGATTATCTATGGATATGCTACTGAAGAGCATTTATGCAAATACTGAGCACAGCTATTATACCGAGCCAAATAAATACTTCTCTGAACAGTCACATGGCTCTCCAGCAGACACTTGAATTTTGTTTATCAATTTGCAGACAGTTGGAAAAAACAGCTAACATATATACTCAAAGACAAAAAGAAAGAGAATACAGCACTCAATAACATATAAAATAATGGTGAGGCCTTGAAAACCACCCAGCAGATAGTAAAGCTGTACACTGTGAAGCTCCACTTTTCATCCAAACAAGGCCTAATCCTGCAACTTGTGTGTAACCAAAGCTCTCATCTCATCAAATTCTCAGCAAGTGGGACTATGTGAACTACTCCTCAGGTGAAATACTGTTACTGCAGAACAAATATTCAGCTGATGCAAATTGAGGCACTTGACTATACAGTCACAGCAGATGAGGACCTGGCCTCACACAGACAGGATAAAATACCAGGGAGCTTGTGCTAGGCAGCTTAAATGCATGTTGAAATATCAAATTTACATCTATTTTGCCATGCCAGACGTTATACGTTCTTTCTTTTTCATGTTCTGTTTTCACTCTCCTTCCATAAAAACAGGGAATTATAGAAGTGATGCAAGGGAATGACAAGATGTATTTAATTCCAAGACGGATGTGAATACCCAAGTTAGCTGCAGGAGTTCTCAGCCTAGGGGAAGATAGGGCATCAGGACTCTTTTGGCCTTTCCAGATCCACCAAGTGTCCTTTTCACCTGACCAAATCCTCCTCCTCAGCACAGGCATAAAAAAAATCCTTAATTTTTACTGTTTTCTTTATCTGCATTCCCTATTTTTTTTTTTATTCTGCAGCCTTCGGTTTTTATACTAATGTGCATCTGAAGATTGTTTTGCAGAGGTGAAAAGTGCTTTTTAAAGGACTAAATAAATGTCTAATTATGAAGGCTCTTGAATCATATCTGGATTTGGTGATCCCAGCCCTAGGCTCCAGCCCTTGGTTCCGGTGATATATGATAGACTTCAGGAAATAATCTGGAACGTATTTGGACGTATTATTTCCAACATGAATTTGGAAGTAAATTATGGAAATAATCCTACATTTCTGCTTCTTGATATTGATGGAAATGATGAAATTCAAAAAATGAAATACTGTGATTTGCATGGAACAAGTAGTTTAAATCAACAGTAGTAAATTTTATTCCTTTATAAGGAGAAAATACAGAATTAATACCCGAAAAAACTGCTTGGAGCCATGTGAAATGTGTAGACCAAAATTTAATCTGTAATGAATAATCCCACATAATTGAACTAATCAAGCCACACTTTGAAATATACATGTCTTTAACCTGAAATTAGGTAACCTTTTAAAACCTCAGAGGATAACTAGTACAGAATGCAAAACAGCCCAAATGAGACAAATCGTCTATGTTTCATATGCAAGATGGCAACATTTTTCCACAGACAAAACAAAATACTGATTATTGCGATTAAATAAAAGTCCTTTTTTTTCCCCTCTAATGTCGTTTGACAGTTATTATCAAGAGTTGATAACCCCCAAGAACATACGCAAGCTAGGAATGCAACACAACAGCATCATTTTGAGAGAAGTTTACCTGATAATTATATATAATCCATCACCAAGTGAAGCCTAATTAAATGTAATCATTTGAAAGCTACTGCTATTATAATAAGGGACCAAAATGTGTAACAGAAATTTGCATAATTAATCATTATGCTTGATATTCATATAAGAATGATTCTGACTGTTTTTAACAACGCGTATAATTTGTTGGCCATTTTCGTTGGGTCATTTCAGAGCTTTTTGTGCAAAGATTTAAAGCATCCACAGTATCTACCATGTTTCTGACATACTTTATTTCCTGTATCTGTTTTGCTTTCTTCTCTGAGACTATCCTGACAGGACAACAGATCCACAAAAAGTCCTGGCACATACAGAAACACACACAAAACTTATGTTCACAAAGTTTACACTTAGACGAGAAGGGCTGCAAGTTCTTCTTCAAGAGTTCCCAAAATTTTACAGCACAAATATCACTCCTCCCAGTAACACATACACACACATTTGCACAAACCCTACAGAGACCATATATTGTTCATCTGCTGCTTGTAGTGGTCTCCAATCTACTCGTTGGCTGTTTAACGTGTGTTTTACGAATGTAAAAATCACCATATGCAAATTCACTCTGAAAATAAAGACATTCAGACTTAAAATAAATTATTCTATTCCAGGAAGGGTACCTTGGGATACAGCTCACAGTAGCCATGCTGTTACCCAGTGGATTTGTGGTACTATTGCATAGGGTCCATAGGAGAGGGGTGTCCTCTCCGGCACTACAAAATGTCACTGGGCATAGAGAGCACAAAATTGCTGAGATTCAGCAAAGCCTACAGGAATAAGCAAGAACTGCTGCTGAAGGCTGCTGTGAACCCTGATGGGTTTTCTCCAAATAACGATGTTAGAACTGTAGGGCTGATGACAGGTTTATGCATTTTCCTTTAAGGAAATCTGTACTCTATGTATGTGCAATCATAGTATTCTGACCTGATTATTTTCCACTCCCGAAACGGTTGTGCACAAGAATGCTGGCTTGTTTCTTGCTATGAGAATGGATCAAAATAGTTTTGCTTAATGTTAAAATTCTCATTTTACTGTGGCTAGTAGTAAGAAAACTGCTTGGTTTGACAGCAGACAAAGATTGATAGAGACACGTGTACTCTACCAGTATCAAAGAAGTGCCCTCAGCACTGAGGCTGCTCTGGAGAGATGTTTGTCACACAGCCAGTCACAGACCATGCTCTCTTGTACAAAACCATGCAGGCACCTGCTGTTAATAATATCTGGTATCTTAATTGCCTCTGACATGACTACTTTGTGTAATATATTTATTTTTTTTAATTATAATTTTTATAGCTTTTTTTTTTGTCCAAAATAGAGAGAACGACAGACTATTAGTTTATACTATTGCATTTCACAGAGCATCTCACAGCAACAAAACAGTGGTTAAAGAGCCTGGCTGGGGATCCTAGACTTACCATTTAACATCTATTCTCTGACCAAATTACAAACATTTGCATCACCACAGAATTTATTCCCTGGCCACTGCCAAGTATTCAAAACCAGCTATTTTTGTTGAAACAGACTGGAGAAAGATAAAACTTCTTACAAGTTAGAAATAGAGGAAGAAACAGAGAACCTTTTAGCAGCTAGCAGATATGAAACATTCAACATAAAGGTAGATGGTTCCTAAAAGCTTATCATTTTCTCACTCAAGTGAAAACAGTGCATAAGAGTAGAAAGTGTTTTGTGAGCTTAACTCTTTGAAATGCATAACGAGCTGTAACTACGTGCAATATTACAAATACCTGTAATGTCTGCAAAATTCCTGTATCTCTGCAGATTTCCTGGAATAGGCAAAAGAAGGAACAGGTCCAATGCCTTGAATGCTATCCCAGGAGTGAAACTCCCTTTCACGGGCCACTTCAGAAAGAAATTACTCTCATATATACACTGTTGATATATTTTACTCTCTCATTCTCAATTACTTAGTGATTTTGCTTACAAGAATTGCTCACTGCATTGCTACTACAGTATAAACAAATAAGTAAAAATGATTTTAAGTTTTCTAAAGTAATACCTTTCTCCCTCCATTTATTCCTCTCCTTTCTACAACAGGGGCTGATTTCTGTTGTTAATCATCGTATGTGTTTTTCTGAAATAACCCGATCCATTGCTATAGGACACTGGAATTTAGCTTGGAATTTCCTTTATTTCCCCCTCCTACATGTGAAACAAAAATATCAGTGATGTTACAGGAGAAAGCACAAGTCTGTGGTGAAAATCATGAAAAGAGAATTATAAAAATTCCTTACTAGAAGGAGACTGGAAAAAGTAACTTCTCCTATGACTAATGAGGAAGGCCTGCTTTTGACAACCAGGAAGTATGAACAGGCAACACAGAGACTGTAACTATATGCGAAGCCTCTACGCCTGATCAGATTTCCTTTGGAACTGGGAATCCTATTTTCATCTGTTCAGAGGAAACAAGTTTTTTCTAGCCTGTCTGTCTTCCATGCTGAACACTGCCTGCTGCTTGGCTTCTGAAAGGTTCAAGACCTACCTGACTTCTAATATTCCAATTATCTGGGATAAGAGTACATTTCTGCCAAGACACAAATGGATTTCAAGTTTTCATTTGATCAAGAAGTAAACAAAAGGTGAGTTTCCATAGGAGGAATTACAACAAGTACGAAAAAGTGGGAAAGTGAACCACAACATTGCAAACGGTCCTGAAAAGAAACATTGCAAGTGACAAAACATATACGAAAATATCTAGTGTTTTGTTCAGCTTCATATTCTATGGGTTTTTGTTGGAGGTTTGTTTCCAGTTCCTGAAAATTAACATGGTTTAATCTGCACACTATAGGCTTTTGCCCTTGCTAGAAATTAATTTTGTCAGGGAACACTGGGTAATTTTAGGCAAGACTAAGTTGTTCTAGTGACCTCTCTCTTTGCAGGCATCTTGGAGAGCAACCTAAAGTTTAATATTTCTTTTCATCATTTTTTTTCCCTTCCTCTATTGACCTTTGTTTTGTTCTTCAGGATCAACAAGAACCCTGGAGTCATTCAGCCTTTTGGCAGAATTATATTATTTTGCTCACCACATTTTTTTTTTTCCCAGACATAATCCAGTACTCTTCTGAGCTTCAGAACACTTACCGACACCAGCTCTTTATCCTTCCCCAGCTGCTTGGGCTTTGCTTTCCCGCATAGTAAAGCCAATTGAGAAAATAAAGAGAATACGTCATTGACATTCACGTGTCATGAAATCCACAGTTTAAAGGAGTGAAGTGTGAAAGAATTTTATAAAAATGCTATTTATCTTTCCTGAATGAATCATGCTCTCATATTTTCAGTTTACTCCATCAATTTCTAAGTGGTGTTATTTACTTTTATTGCTATCCCATTCTTCTGCTGAATATACGGGTAGCAAATCTTGTATAGAGAGGAATATAAAACCATCATTAACTATTTGCTAAAAATTATAATGCACATTTATTATTATAATGTACAATTGAGGAAGGAAAGAAATGTTTTAAAAACTCTTCCCAAGTGATCTACTGTGATTTCTTGTAAGATAGATAGAGATATGGCGTACAAGCAATTTTAGAAAGTTCCTTTTCTCAGATATTTTTCTCATTTCCTTATCCCAGGTTAGACATGCCTCAGAAGTGAACAGAGATGTATCTGTAGGAGGGCATGGAGTTCAAATGAGGTTTGAGACAGGAAATTAAATGTTTTGAATAAAATAAGAATATTGAAAAAAATTGAAAAATTGAAAATAAAATCATTCTGAAAATGATCACATTTTTCATAACATGCTGAAAATAGAAATCTCACTTTTAATAGGCTGGGTGGTATGTGCAGCAGGGAGAGCAGTTAATGGAGGCTTACCTGTGTTTCAATGGAGGCTTTTCACTGTGTTTTTGCAACTGCTGCTCAAAAATCTGGTATAACTGGCTTTGCTAATAAATAAATAAATAAATAAAGATTTAAGTTTATGTTTTAATGTTATGGGGTTTTTTATGTTTTAAAAAATGTTTTAATACAATGTTTTAAATTATTTTAATCAGAAATCCTTCCTATTCTAGCAATATCTTCTTTGCTATGCTTCTAGTGTATTCTGTGAATGTACCTTTCATAAGAGATAGACATATACTTAAATACAAACAATATATAAAAAAATTCTCCTCTCCCAGTTTCTAGCAAACTTTCAATCATTTTCTTATCCAAAGATTTTGTATTGTAATTTGTAAAAAAAAAAAAAATTGCATACAGCAATACATAATGGAATTGGCTGAGTGTCCTACACCAATCAATAGCAAGAGAAAACAATTAGACTTAATTTCTCACATTTATAATATCTATATGTTTTCCTTTAGGCCATGGTTCATAATCAACTCGTATTTTCCAAAACAAGTAATTGTTTCAGAAGCCAGTGTAATTAATCTTACTCAAGTCAGACTCATACCAATCAATGAAATTTAAACAACTCAAATTTTTTCATATAGACATGATTTACCCACAGATAAGTAAAGAAGCTACTTTTGGAATTTACTTCTGAATTAGACCATAGATTAGAATAACAAAAGTAATACCCTTTATACCATATTTTTCTTCTAATTCACATCATAAATTCAACTAAGTTCTGAAGTACTCCTAGGAAAGAACATAGTGCAATAATGTGCAGTGGCAGATGTAAAAGCATTATATACCCAAACTCTAATTCACAATTTTATGAAAAAAAAAACGTTAATAATTGTGGCTTTTGCAAAAACTCGCCTCCTTTCATACTTTAAGAAGAGAATTACAACACAAATGGCATTAAACACAGATGAATCTCTTCTTTATTTTAGAAGTAAAAATGTAATACAGCAAACATAGTATTTATGTATATCCTGGGAAAGTCAATAGGTTTAGCATGAATCAGACATAATTGCCTTCACGCATCTATCCTACTCTTTGATTATACTTCTTTATCAAGAAAAGCATGTCTTGTCTTTGAATACATACAGCTGATAACAAAACCAGAATAAATGACTACGTACTTCCAAGTCATTTCTACTGAATCTTGAAATATATAGTGCTCAGAGTTCACGTCGCCAATTTCTACAAAATAAAGTCATTGTTCTTATTCTATCCTGAAAGCAGGACTCCTTTGCTAGACTAACTCCCTGTGATTCAGCAGCATCTGAGCTGTTTGCTTCTTGGGAGTTATATGGTTGTGATAGCAAGAGCGACAGACCATGCTGGAGAAAGCTGGGTGGACTCGAGGCAATACCCAAGCTAACCAAAAACAAGGAACAGGTTCAATGCTTACCCAGCATAACTGGAAAATACCTACTTTGCACTGCAACTAGCAGCATATGTTATATTATCTTTGGAGACTATCATCAGACTTGAGACTTTATCTTGTTTGGGGAATTTATTTTTTTCATTAAAAAAAAATCCCCTAAAAACAATTTGGAAATATTTGTACAGAACTCTTCTTCACTGGTCAATCAGAATGCAATAATACTCTTTAGCACTCCTTAAAATATCGCTGTCCAAGCTTAAACCAACAAGTCACCTCATGGGCTCACCAGTTCCTAATCAAAACAACTGTCCCTTACCACAAGGTAAGTAAATTTGCTATTACTTAAGAATGCTGGTTACTGGACAGAAGAAAACAAACTTTTGGATACAGTCTGAAGAGTAGAAACATATTTTAAGTAAAAAGTTGTTCTTGTCAAGCTTGTCTGTACTTAAAAACAGTATTATGAAAAAGCAAGGTTTCCAACCTTCGACATATAACCATATTACAGATGATGTTTGTAATGGTGCTCAAGTCAGTAAGATATAGTGAACAAACACTCCATGTGCGGGGAGGGGAGGGGGGCATGATGACTTACAGAATAATTGAAAATATTCTCAAAAAAAAAGGCTCAGATATGAAAAATCCAGAGTTACTGTTTCAAGAACAGTAGAAAACTCAATTATTCTGTGCTCCAAAATTGCGGTCTACTGTGCAGCTGAGAGATTTTCCCACAGTTTAACACACTCACCGAGTACAAAACAAAAAATATTTCTTTCTTTGTTCAGTGTATTTATCTCACATTTTAATGGCTCATCATGGCCTTTTTTGCCTCTTTGCTTCTAGCTTTTCCCAATGAAACCATGTCACATGCTGTGAAAGTGCCATTGAAGTATCTTTTTCAAATAATATTTTCACCACCATTTTTTTTTTATTAATCCATCTTCCCTAGGCACTGCTGGATAAAATTATGGCAACCTGCTGCTCCGCCAATTAAACTCCTGTAAATGGTAGTAAGCATAACCTGAGCAGTTTAATTGTAATATGACCTGCAAAACTTATCTCCCAAAATGTCTCTGTCTGGGGAGCTATTTCAGATAATAGCCTTGTGCTTCCTATTGATGTATTTTCTACATTTAGCACAACCAGAAAGCAAGCCACAGAGCCCCAGGGAAATCCCATGGCCTATTGGTAATCAATTTTAGTATGTTGGTTTAGTTTGTTGTATAAGACAGGACAAATGTGTAAATAAGAGTTTCGTTCTCCCTTCAAAAGAGAGTAACACGAATCATGTAGCGGTATGTCACACTGCCCAAAGGTTTTACTGACAAACCTTCATTAATGCTTTTCTATTTGATTGAGCAGTTTTAATGAGCTGCCAAAAGCAACTGTACAGTAGCTATGAGGAGTTTAACAACGGCAATGGTATCAGTTAGATGATATAGCTCCTGCTTGTTTGGCTTAACAAAGACTTGGTTAGGAGTGCAAATGAGGGCCATGCGTGGCTCACCCAGCCCAGATACTAATTCTGCTGCCTGCTGACCAGCAGTGAAAGTCCAGGAGGATAAAACCTTTGTGCTGCCCCAGCCTGAAGCTCAGGAACGCAGTGCTTGAGACTGTATCTCAGCATCACGCCTGGTACCAAGCCACACCATCTATCTGCCCTACCACTTCTTGAAGTTTGAGTACATCTTCGGGGTTTGTAGAATCCTACACTACTAAATCCTGCACTGCAATCCTGCGCACAGCACTCAGCTATCTCCTTGGCTCCGCTCTGAACACCCTGATACCTTCTGGGTCCTGTGCTAATGAAATACCATTCTTAGATCATGGTTTCTATGCCACCATGACATCTCACTCCCCATGTCAAGAGCTATTTAACTGTTTCTTATATAGGTTATGTTGCAGATTTTTTAACTGTCCCCCTCTGTATTTTTCCCGACTCCAGTACATCCTTTGGCAGTCAGAATGCACATAGAATTCAAGAAAACTGTCTAATTACATTTGTTTCGTTGCTTCGCTTATCCCAAGAATCTATAGTGCTGCACTTGCACCATTGCAACTCCATGAAGCACTGAGGTGACATTTTCAGAGACCCAGATGTTATGAGATCAGTTCTCTTTTCTGAGTAATAATTGTTAGCTCAGAACCCACCATGAGGTATGAAAAGTCAGGATTGTATTCCCTCACGTACACCACTCCAGGATCAATCATCCTTGAGTTTTATGCGGTTGGTCACTGTGTGCCAGGAATAGCTCCATGTCACCAGAAAATGATGTTATCTTTTTCACATTGCCATGAGATATATATGAATATATTCAATAACACAGAATGTAGTACAAATGCCAGTAGGACTCCACAGGTAACCCTTCTGATACCCTGTGACTGTAGTTTCCCAGTGATTATTTTCCTACCAAAACTTTTCATATGACTACTCTGAAAAAATACATTTTTATAAACTGTTCCTTCACCATCACCATGATGTACTGCTCCTTTTATTTTTTGTCATTTCTTTGAGATAAAAGACGACCTTGTTTTTCACCTTTTCTGTCCGTGGTAGCAGATACATGGGAAAGAGGCAGAAGCCGTGAGGCTGAAGATCATGAACAAGTAAATTACTGAAATGCCATATTGGTTATAAAAAGGTCAGAGACTTGCAAGAGGCTAAAGATGGGAAAACACTGCATTGCTCTGCTGAAGGGGAATTAAGAGAAATAACTAAGGTCATGCAAGAACTGGCAGCTGCTATCTCTCACATTCCAGTCAGGCGCCCAGAAGAGAAGACCATTCTTCTAAGATGCCTTTTATCAAAAGCCATAAACTAAACTTTAAGCCACAATGTACTTTTTATTTTCAGAGGTCAAAGGCAATCATCCCAGAGAAACATCCACAAATTCAGAATCTAATTTTAAGCCATGGCTAGAGGTTAGACCATGTCACTGCATTCTGCATTGCTTTTATCTTTGGAGAAAATAAAAATAAATTGAAATTATATAAATTATTGGAAAGAAGAAGAGTTCCTTAGTGGACAGTATATGTATTCAAGTCTATATAATACTGAGGACTAATTCCTCCCCACACTCCTTATTCGGCCTCTTGTTTACCAACCTTCGAAACAAAATTTGTTTATTCATCTTGCTCACTTTAAAATTTTCCACTCATAAAATGCATTCCCATTCTTTATAAAGCATGAATGCAGCTGATATCTAGCAGCTAGAGATAGCCATCTATGCACAGCATTATCAATTTCACAGCTAGTTCTTATGAGACAACAAAGGAAAAGAAAAAGAGAAAGATCAGTTGAAATTTTAGAGAAGAAAATTACATTGAATTTGTGTATCTGTTTAAAAGTACATCGACCTGAAAGGCGAATATCCCCCATGCTGGATTTTACCACCTGAATAGAGGATACATCTGACAAAGCTTACTTGGTTGCCTTTATTTTAATACCCACCTGCATCTAGAGTCACTACAGAAATAAAATTATGTCTTGGTTTGGAATTATCCAGCTCCAATTTTATAGATGTAATTTTGGAAAATCTGATTGCTTTTCCATGGCTTATGAGCACTGCTACACATAGAACGGTACAGCATCATAAACTGGATGTGCACGTATAAACAGAAATACGTTCACACATGTACATTCATACTAATTTAACATCAGTATACCTGGACTGATCAAATAACCAGAGCCAGTTGTGATTCAGTCACTATTGCTTGTACTGTGCACATGAGTAGCCCCACTCATGGCAGCTGACCTGCACAGGCAAAAAAGGGCTTAATCATTGAAATAAATGAGAACGCTTTCATTGGACTGAATGGGTTTTGAATGAGGCTTAGATTTCTCATCAATATGACTGATGGCTTCAAAATCCGGCTCTGCCTAAATATGAATTAAATTTGTAGGGCATTATATAAAATACTGGGAAGTGGACAGCCACGATTTGTAAAAGGTCGATATTAGAATAATCAGATAGAAACTGTCAGGCAAAAGAAAAATAGTGTCATAAATCTCCACCTAAAAATAGACTGAAAAGAACAGAGAAAATACACCGTACCTGACAAACAAATACAATATATGCAGGCACAATCTACACACCAGCATCATATCAAGTACAGATGCCTGAGGAGAGGATGTTGGTTGGAACTCAGGATTTAAGTAATTAATTGGCAACTGATATTTAACAAACTTTTGCCTCTTATGGTCAAACTAATTATGAATCTAGGTTCATGTCGTTACATTTTTTCATGTGTTTATCTTTAAAGCCAAATTGTTAGAGGTGCTGACCGCTTCACTTGGTACCATTGTAAGAACAGTTCACAAGACAATACAACGTCACAGGAGACCTAATTCAATTATAGCTTCCACTTCTACCTTTACCACCTGCTACAAAATTGCCGGAGTAGCACGATGTGGTAGAAAACTGTCCCTCAATCCTTCTTTCCTTGCACTCCAACATATTCTATAAATTAATATCACTGCTAATGATGTAGCCTTCTCAAGAAAACAAAAATCAAAATAGCCTCCAGCATCCAAGATGACTGTTCTGGTAACTAGACCACTGGATAAAAGACTCCTGCTCCAGCACTACTATAAATCTAGCTCTCTGTTTCCTTTTGATTTTAGACCACTAACTCAAAATGTAACATCTCATTCTATAGCAAGTAGGGTTTTTTTTGTTAAGCAGAAAATGTTCTTTCTTATATTCTGTTTTCTGTTAAAATAACTTTCCACCCAAGGATTAACTGTCTCAGCCCAAGACAAATATATATATTTAGGTGCTTCAGTTGGGCTGTGGAAGAGAATTAAATTATTTGCACACCGCAGACTTGCTGCAGATCCTTAGCTTAGACACATACATTTGTCTACTGCACAGTCTTCCTAATAATCAAATAACACTTAGTTCGGTTTTGCTGTGAACACTTAGAAACAGAAACTGAATGTCTCGGGGAGCTTAGTGACACTTAGTTGGATACTGATACTATTCCCATGGCCTTATGAGCCACTGTATCTTGCTCAATTAGATTTTCTTCATGAGTTTGATTATGTTTAAATTTCTTAAATAGGCCATAAGGAAAATATCACAGCACCTAGCATAACCAAACTTGCACATGGCTTCACAAAGTGACTCTTTGCTGAATGTGGCCTTTCACTCCTCTGTTTGAGCAGTGAAATTAAAGTCCTTTATATTACTTGATACCACTGCCCTTGAGGGCAGGGCTATAAACTCCCTCAAATTTTATTCTTGCTATGTTAGTGATATAAATGTCAATTTACTTCAGCTGAAGCAGACTTCTGAGATCAATAACAAGGATTACTGGGAGGGAAAAAAGACAGTCTTGCCAGCTCACACAAATCAGTGGTCACTGCAGAAAGCATTAAAGAATTGAACATACCACTCTATTGATGATAGTAGACAGTTTGTATAATTTCCCATTGTCTATATTTAATATGAAGAATTTGGCATCAAATTATAAATTGCGAAGCCCTTCATTCCTATATGATTCAATATCTACAGCACATAAGGAAAATGAAAACATTTGAAAATATCTTGAATGTTTCAATCAAGTCCCAGAAAAGGCAAATATAAGCATTCCTTACATAGGAATATATATTATTATATGCCATTATATACTCTTGCAGATACCCTTATACCCTTACATATTCCAAGTACAGGCATCCCACTCTCCCTGTGTGCACGGAGGAGTGAGTGAGTGAGCACGTGTGAAAGATTAGCTCTCTCACAATTGCAATAAACTAAACTATCACTGTTAAAAAATCCCACAGAAATGCTGAGATCAGGAAACATATTTCAAGGCCAAAGAAACGACAGAAAAAGGAAACTATTGTGTTTGGAACATACTGAGCTTATTTTGTGCACTATTGTAATGCAAATAGCAGAAATCAACCAGAGGAAACCTGATTCACAGAGAGGAGACAGACAAAGCTCATGATACTGCAGGGAATTACACCAAGATATATAGTGATGAAGCTAGGATTTTCAATAGGACCCTGATTTTGACATGAAAATTCACTCCAAACAATTTCCCAGAAGGGGAGACCTTACAAATATCTATCTTATTCAGCGAGCAAGAAAAAATGCAATTCAAATCATTTTAGAAAAAGCTGTTTAGCAATGTCTTCAACAAGTATCACTTACAATCTCGTTAAATGCCACACTACTTTATGAAGTAAAGCACACAGCTATGGAAATACCCTGACCAGAACTGTATGAAATGGAAATTGCCATACTTAACGCTACAAATGACATCTGACTTAGAACATCAAGTGTCTGATGATCTATACAGAAGCCAGAGAATCTTTATATTCCTAAGTATATGCAGAATCATCAGTTCAAGGGGTTTTACTTATGCATTTTAGCAGTTCAGTATAACTGGAAGTCTTTCCTATATATCCCTATATGTCCACCTGCCTTATTACTTTATTTTTCCTATCTCTCAGTGCTGCCCTCTTTAAGGCTGCCTTGACATTTATAGAAGAATAGACATTTATATTAACCTAGAAACTCCAAGTCTATATATTCATCTTCCACATCTGAATTGCTAAATATGAGATGAATATTTGTAAGAGGATGGATTCTCTGCTTCTAAACCAGGAACTGGACTGGCCTCCAAGTACATGATAAAGTATTCTTAAATAGGCACAATGAGAAAATAACTCTTCTCAATTCTTTCAACTTTATGATCATTAAACGTGGTGCTTCTCTGAGTATCAGAAAGTGATTTGTGCAAATGCAATAAAAACCTCTACCAGTTTGCTGGTATTTATAAATTTTGCTGTGTCCAGTGGCACATTAACAGTGTCCAAAGATCACATAATCCTAACTCCTTAATGGCATAGTCCTAAACGAACGCTTGATATCCTAAAACTGAGGCTAATTCATATTCAGTCTAGGAGACTCCATACTGTTCCTAACACAAAATGTTGCATTATTGAAGTCACACACAATGCAAAGGGGTCTGGATCTATTGCTTCTGTTTCTTGCCATTTACTTTTCTTAAAGGTTTTCTAGGTTTTTAAGAGTTTGTTCTTTTGATCTTTAAAATATTTATTCTTTTCATGTCATTTTGTTTTATAGATAACACAATTCAAGCATTAAAGAGCACAATAAAACAGTCTGATTTCACTGGTAGAACAACGACAGTCTAGCTGGTTGAGTTCAATGCTTACCTTTGAGTTTCCTTTACACACACTTAGTCTTTCTGTGCTCTTATTCTTTCCAAAGTTTTATTTCAGTCTTTATTATTTCCAAAAGCCTTTTCCAATCCTGCTGTCTTATTAAGCAAAACACAAAAGCCTACTCTGAAAACTTACTAGTTCAACTATGCATGCTTTTATTTTCTATTCCTGTGGAATGCACATGAGTGTTTTAGGTCACTTTCCTACTACTATAACAGAAAATAAAGCCAAGCAACAAATAAATCACTGGATTTTTAGGGGGTTCTTTCAGTATTTTTTTTCCTTTAGTAAGCATTGAGGCTTCCCCCAAAAAATCCTTGTTTCTAACTTCAATACAGTACTTAAAAACATTACTTTTTTTTTTCTTGTTTTTCCTTTCAGTTTTAGAGTAGTTTAAAGGAAATCTATATTTTTTTTTTGGCAGACAAGAAAAATAAAAAATATTTTTTTAAAGCAGTACTATTTTTGTTGATCTAAAATCCCCTCCTTTATTGTTACTTTTCAGGAATCATTTGGGAAAAGAAGCAAAACAAAAATAATTCACACTGTCTTTCCCATAACAAGAAAAAAGAAAAGTTTTGCTTTATGATCTTAGTTTCTAAAAGTCTCTTCCAGTTAAGAAATGGAAGAAGAAAAAGACAAAATACTGCTGAGATAGCCAAAGGAAAAAAGTAGGACCAAAAAAAAAAAAACAACCCAAAAAGGGAAAGAAAGGCCATTCTAGTATTCACTGTGATTCTACATTTTTTATCAGAAACTTTTTGGATAAAACATCATAACATTCCTGCTTTGAGCCAAATGGCCTAACCGACAGACTTGAGAGCGTTGCCTCCTCTCTGCAGCTCTGATGTGATGAACCCTGCCCAGAAGAGAAATCAAGACTTTTTTTTCTAGTTTCAGTACGAGTATTGGAGGGGCCTGCCTTTCATGCCCACTTGAAAGGGCAAGTTCTGTGGAATTTAAGTTATAAATCTGACATAAGGATGAGTATCGAGTTATGCTGTATGGTTTGATAGAACAACTAGCACATCAGGCTCCATGCAGACTCAGAAGAAAGGCATTGCTGACCCATTTTAAATGTTACCAGCGTTTTCATAAGTTAACAGCATTCAGGATTTGAGAATATGATTAAACCTTTCAAGAGATGTTAGTGGAGAGTTTTGTATTCTCACCCGGGGGGACCTGGTGGAGAACACTGTATGTAAAGAGGCAGATTTACAGCTTGCTCAACAGTTAAGACACCTGCAGAGTAAGGATGTAAGAAATTCTCCCAAATTCTGACACCTACATCCGTAGTCGCCTTCACAGACTGACTTTTCTGGCTATCTATCTTGCATACAGACTCACAAGCAGAGAGGTTGAGTATCATCATAAATGCTATAAAAGGAGAATGATATAAATAAATTCACTGATTGCAGAAAGAGTAATCCAATGTTTAACAAAAAAATGACAAAACAATTTTACTGGAGGAATCACTAAATATCATTTAAGTCATTACAAGTTATTTTTCCATAGCAATTCCCTTTTCAAAAGTTGTACACAAGATCACTTCTTTCTATTGAAAATGCTTACTTATGCGCAATAGCAGAAGCTATCAAAAATCACATCAGCACAGAATATCATGCAATTACTCTACCAGGACACTAGGAAGCATGCTGGAGAACAGAGCACAAGCCCACCCAGCGCTGACAAATGCTGGAAAACCAAGGAAACAAGAAACAAACAGGAAACCAAGGCACATTCATAAACCCTCACTCTGAGTAGGGACTCTGCAAGGCTCCTTGGGCGGGCTGCCCCACGTCTACAGAAGCAGTGACAGTCACCTGCGGGAGAGAAGACACCGTGGAAGACATCAAGGAAAAGTTACAACAAGGCTGCTGTGGCAAATCACTTTAACTCTGTCGGGAAGTATGCTTTTCCTTCAGAATGGAGCTTCTGCGCTTCCTAAATGTCCACGCTGAACCCAAGGTGCATTTTGAGCAAAAAAGAGTAATATTGCTGAAATCTCGATGCTTTTTAACACAATGATAAACTAAAGGCAGAGTTAATAACCTCAAAGAAACCATCTTTGTTTTAGTTTAAATTAAAGCTTGTAAAGTAAGCACCGTTATAGCCTCTCCTTCTGTACGCCTTTTTTCCTCCTTAAAAGTAGCATAAGAGCAGACCTAAAAATTATAAGAAATCATATACCAAAATGACTAACCTTCTAATTTACTAGAATCTGCTTGTTTTTCTTAATCTGCTTTTAGTTAGGTTTTAGTTGTTCACATTAAAGGATTTTAGATAAAATTCTATAATGGGATATCTCTGATAATTTCATAGGGTTTTTTTTTTCCCCCTCTATTAATGTTTTGTGTATTTTTCTTCTTCATTCTTATTAGTTTAATCACGTTTCATGTTCCTACCTTAAGGAAATTATTTCACCCAGAAGATAAGCATGCTTTACCCTTTCCTTCCAAGTGCAAATACCAAACAAATGCAAAAAAAAAAAAAAAAAAAAAAAAAAAAAAAGATAACATCTCCTAATGAGGAATTAATGAGGCACATGCTCTATCACTTGTTTTCCTTCATCTCTATTTCCCCTTTGATCATAATAACCTCTGAAGCTTCTAACTCACTGAGATAAATCATAACTTATACTTTGGACAAAGATTTAAGAGCTTAATTAAAAACTTAGGTGTTAAGGCTTTTGATTACAGAGTCTACAGGCCCATTTTAATAATACGATAACGGCCATTTTGGATTAATATTCATATATATCAGGGCCACTATGACTTCTCAGCTTACATTTCTGAAGCATACTTACCTTGTATGAAAATACTAGTGTTCAGCATCCTTTACAAAAGCTTGGCTCTGCCTGAGTACTCAAAGATATTCTTGCCTTACCTTTCTGCTACACATAATCCTTCAGCAAGAAGTTTAGTTCATTATCACAGAAGAACAGAAATTTGCTCAAGTCGGGTTGGGGATTCAGTGAATAATGGGGTATTTGACTAAGAGTTATCCCCAGGGGTTTTTGAGATCTTTGGTAACTCTTGCTAGGAAAAGTTCCTTTGAATAAAAATTAGAGCTGTTGGATGCAACACAAAGTGTTGATGATAAGTTTTAAAGCCCTCTGTGCAGCAACTAAGGCTAGCCATAAAACAAACAAAAAATGCATTTTATTGCTTTTTATGATTTTTCTTCCCCAAGATTAGACATTGGTTTCTGCTGTTCCGGGGTGGGGGTGGGGAGGAAAAGATTTTTGAGAAAAAAAAAATGTGATGGTTCCAATGTCTCCAAACACCTAATAGCCGAGTGCTGTCAGGCCATTTGGCTTGGACTTCGGTTGCTGCCACTGGCGTAAATCAGCTGGGGATTTGACCGGGGAGCTCTGAGAAAGGCTCTGACCTCTGGACAGTGGCTACTGGTTCCACCCTGAGCCCAGCAGAGCCTTTCCAAACCACTTCTTCCTTTGGAAGACAGCAGCAATCCCTTTAAAATTCCCCCCTCTCAAAAACTCTTTTATAATAAATGTAGCCCCCAGGAAGAATGGTAAGAATTCTTATGATGAGAATACCCATAAATTATTTTGCTTAATCTGCATTTTAGTATTTTTTCCGTTTGTTGATAGTACCTAACTTAGGTTGGACCTAACTGAAAAGGCAAGTTTTATTTTTGTGTGTGACTCCTGTTATAAACTTTGTACAATGTCTGCAAGCAAAGCACGGGTTTCAGTAACACTGATCGTGTTCTCGAGAGCTACTGACATCTGCCCAGAATCTCTAACCATCTTGTGGGCATTTTACAGGCCACTTACTATACACTGCTAAAGAAAACAGCAGAACAGAGAGAAGAAAGCATGCTCATGACTATTAGTTACTCCATCTATCTACCATCTATTCCATCTCTACCACTGTAAAGATGTATTGTAATATCAATCATCTACATTTAGTAGTACTCCACGTTGTGCAAAAATTAGTTTCTAACCAAAGATTCAGGGGCAGTTTCCCAACAGAACAAAACATTTCATTGTACATAAACTTAATGCCTTTATAATGCATTTTATTACAAGCAAATTAATGCCTTGGTATTTGCAAAAGGACACAGCCTGAATAAGTCTGCTGATGCACAATTAGGTTTAGGGACATATCTTACATAATGTGGGTCCTAGACCCTAAGGTTACTTAGGGAAGGACAGTAACTGTTTTCCACATGCATAAGTCTACCGAATATCTTTCTGGGTGAATTATAAAATCATTTTTAGAGCACCTTTTATTGCTTTGGAAATACAAGGTTACTGTGACACATCTGCTACTTTAAATTCAACATGACCTTTTCCAGACTTGTTCTGGTAGATAAACAGCACAGTCTGCCTTTCTCTTTGCAAGTATCAACATCATTGGGCTTTCCATGGAGTTAATGGAAGCCTTTACATGCAAGAGCGCTGCTTTCAGATGATTATCAAACTGAGCTACTACAAACTCTTATTAAAGATTCAAAATAAACTATTAACATGGCAGAGCCACACAGAGGAACACAAGTTTGTCAGTACACAGAGCTTCCTAGATGGCTTTTGCAAATGAAAATGAGAGAAAAAAACATTTAGAGCTAAAGGCTAGTTTTATATATATACATATATATATATATATATATAATGCAGAAGGAACTAGAGAAGGAAGAGTGTTTTTTATTTTTTTTCAGGTTAGCTCTTAATATACTCCAGTATTGTGACTAGAGATGCTTAATGTAACTAATCCTGAAACATACTCTTTGAAGTAAGGCCATGATAAAAAATAAAAATGCAAATATCCTGCTTTGAAATTTTCCCCCACCTATTCCTTCCTATTTGAGCACCTAAGGAGAAAGTCAAGAGCGCTTCAGTAACAGTTGGTGGAGTTAGTCTCTTGCGTAAAACAAGCTATAACTCATTCCTTCTTTTTAGCACTTAAATTTAAAGCTGACAGACACTCTTCTGCCTTGAGCGGTTCTGGAAAGTGGCTTTCCTGTCCTGTCAAACTTAATGCTGTGAGGATGATCGCACACGAGGAAGAACAGGTGCCATTTCCAAAAATACCTGTCAGAGAGAGATTCTCTCACACTTTAGTGCCCGGGTGGTAGGGAAGATGGTTGGCCTTCATGCCTGCAAAGCCCAAGTGCAGTAGAAAGCACTTTTATTTTATGCAGATAAGTAAATCATCTTCCTTTACAGTACATGGACATTTTTCTCCATGAGGTACTTTGATAATCTAGGTATAACCTGCCGACATGGAGGGGAAAACTAGAAAGAGTGTCTTCAGTTTTTTCATGGGATGCAGTCCTACAAAGTAGGAAGTCAACTCCGCACTGTCAACTTCCAGGAAAAAAGAGCACTTCATAACATGGTAGTAAAAGAAATCACAGATTCTGCATTTCCTCCATTTTTCATCAGTGCTGATTTCACAAGCTAAAAATGAAATCAAAACAGTTGTATTGTGCCAGGAAAAAATATATATATGTACACACTATTAAAACCTAATGGTTAGCTGAGACATTTTCTGGTATTATTTTAATAGATTATTTTCTATACCACAACTTTTCACTAGAGTGACCACAATCTTGTGTTCCCAGTCAAGAGAGACTCTTATGAGGAGATCTTTCTGCATTTTCCATTCTTTTCACCTTCAGAAGAGTTCTCCATTCCTCCAGTCTTTTCTAGAGCATATTGTAATGTGCTCTATTTAGCTTTAATCCAGACTCACTAATCTGTAACTTTTTTTTGTTGCCCTAAATGATTATCAAGTAGTAACAGAGAAATGGCTTCAGATTTTAGTCCAGGGTGTATGGGATGTGGCCGCTGACAGTGTTTTCAATATTGGGAGATTTCCAGACTCTGTAGCTACAGCAAATAATTTTCCTATGTTAGTGGACTCTAAATCCCAGCCATATAACCTCAGATCATTCAATGACAGAACAAAATCTTGCTAGTCTTCTAATGAAAAGCCGTTTTTATCTTGCAAATATCCTCAAGAATTGACAGCAGTGCCTATATTTTCATATATTAGAGTCTCACCTCATCCCATTTTTTTCTTCACACTGCTTTAAAAAATTATAGAAGAGATCTAATTTCACAAAATCTTCCTTTTGAAAAGTTTGCTTTTGATATTCCTATCCTAATGTATTTTATGTGTTTCAATATGCTTGTCCATTATAAATCCTTTTAGAAGAATGTTCCTATTTATGCAAAATTACTATTCCATTTTTAAAATCTCAGATCTCCTCTATCATTTGATCTAATTAAACGGTATCAGCTAATGCTGCAATTAGGCTGAAAGACCATGACACAATTAAGAAGTAATTTTACATTTCTTTTTTTTTTTTCTTTCAGCTGTTCTCTTTTACTAGCTTTTCCTTTGTGAGTCTTCCTGCTTTAATAATATCTGAAGAGATACTACACATTTTGCCTTGAATTAATCACTGGATTAGAAGGCAGCATTGACTAAAAACTAGTGATAGCTATGATTTGATTACATTCATTATCAGCAATCAGAGGACAGCGTCAAATGGCCAAAAACCAATGCCAAACTTTACATATAGACAGATACACACAAAATTGGGGCTTACTGATGTCCTTATAACTTGTGAAATCCCTAATTATTTTCACAACCACCAGTACCTGGGTAAAGTAGTGGCTAAACAGATTACACATCAACACTGATCCATAGAAAAAATACAGCAACTAGCCTTCAAGAATCCATAAAGTACTAATTAATGATATAGGTGACAAATGATTAAAAAAAAGTCCTAGAACATCAGGTAAAATCCATAACTCAGGAAAATTGCTGGTATTACATTGATACCAAGAGGCACAAGGAGCTGTAAGACAGGTAATGTGAAATCAATCACGTGGAAAATTAACGCCAAGATTATAAAGAACTTCTGCTGGAGAAGGAAAAGATTGAAACATCATTCCTCCCAGGGGGCCTTTAGCCAAACAAACCTGATTAATATTTTTATCGCATTATAAATTTAATTGGCAAAGATAACTGCTAGAAATTAATATACTTAGAATTTTTCTGATATTTGAGTTAGCAAGATACCATATTCTAAAAGATGTTCCACTACAAATGCTGTGCTGAAGTCTTAAGAAAACTACCTAAAAACTTACCGAAGACATCTGTATGAGGATGTTTCAACATTTTTTCTTCAAACACTTAATACTGACCTCTAACACTCTGCTTTCTGATTATGTCCTTGTGATTACTACATGATTAGTGTGAAGTAAATAGCATTGCCAGAGTCATTTCAAAGATTTTCAGAAGATAATCATCAGCACATACTCCCTGGTGAACACCAATACTGTATTATGCAACATAAACATTAACACATTGTGAGGTGGCCCATTGTGAGGCGGAGGGGCCCACTGTCAGTCTGCCCTCTGTGATACTGCCTGTTTTAAGGCATCTAGGGGCCCATAGTGAGGAGGCCCACTGTGAGCTGGGTTGGGGCCCATTGTGAGGTGGCCCGTTGTGAGCTTGCCAATGGTCCATTGTGAGATGGCCGATTGTGAGTCACTCCATTGTACGCCAGCGAAAAGCCCATTGTGAGGCAGTGAGTGGCCAACTGGGAGGTGGCCCAATGTGAGGCAGTCCATGGTGAAGCAGCCCATTGTGAGGTGGCCCATTGTGAGACCCTGGGGCCCATTGTGAGGTGGCCCATTGTGAGGCCGCAAGGGGCCCACTGAGTGGCATCCCATTGTGATGTGGCAAGGGGCCCAATGTGAGGCGGCCCATTGTGTGGCAGAGAGGTGCCCATTGTGAGGTGGCCCTTTTTGAGGTGGTCCATGGTAAGGCAGCAATGGGTCCATTGTGAGGCGGCCCATTGTGAGGCAGTGCGTGGCTGATTGTTAAGTGGCCCATTGTGAGGGGGCCGATTGTGAGGCAGAACCGCAGAATCGCAGAATGGTTGAGGTTGGAAGGGACCTCTAGAGATCATCTAGTCCAACCCCCTGGTCCAACAGGTACACCCAGAGCACGGGGCATAGGGTGGCACCCAGGGGGGTTGAAGATCTCTAAAGAGGGTGACTCCACCACTTCTTAAAGGGGCCCATTGTGAGGCAACACATTGTGAGGTGGCCCATTGTGAGCCAGCGAAGGGCCCGTTGTGAGACAGCCCACTGTGAAGCACCCCATTGTGCAGCTGTCCATTGTGAGGCAGAGAGGGGCCTATTATGAGGCTGCCCATTGTGAGGCAACCCACTGTGAGCTGGTGCAGGGCCCATTGTGAGGTGGCCCATTGTGAGGTGGCCCAATGTTGGGCTGCAAGGACCTATTGTGATACAGCCCATTGTGCACTGAACTTTGCAAATCTCTCCTGGCAGTTAAAATCCCATCTACGACCCACCTTTTAAGCAACTCTTAATAGCAAGACAATTGCAAGTTATACCATATAAGTGTTGGGAGAAAAGAAAAAGATTACGATAGAGAGACAAGATGGAATAAAGAAAGATTTTTCTGTAAATTATTAGTTTAGAAATAAAAATATAACAATAGATACATTTGCAGCAATAGTAAGCTCAAAAATGAGACTAATATAATGCTAGAAAACAAATTAGGAAGTCTCTGACTTATCTGACAGAAGAACATGGAGTTTAGTACTTTATATAAGGAAAACATTGGGACTTCTTCCAATTTATCGTAGTGAGGAAACCAAGTGGAGAAAAGGTCTCTGCACAACTCTGGCTATGTATTTGTATCCAAAGAGCTAGCTCCTTCTTATGTAGTTATTAACAAGAACTAAAGATATTCTTATAATAACTGTGTACATTGGAGATAGATTCATGACTGTCTTCAAACAGGACAAATTTAATAAAGTGCAACCATATTTGCATAATACTTTTCTTTGGAACTAATCTTTTACCTCCATATTCAGATGTACTGAGCTTTTTAAAAACTTTAAGCTTAGAAGTGCTTTTCCTTCTATCTACTGCATTTCCCACTCTCTCTCTGTATTTTCTATGAAGCACATGCTCAATTGAAATGAGAAAGATTCATTACCACAGGTACAACATGAATTAGTAATCTGTGCAGTTTGCGTTCATCCGAACAAATCATTCACTTATAGACAAGATGCTACAACAGTAATGCTGATATCTAAAGGCTGTGAAAAAATGCTGAAGAACACTAATAAGATGAAGCCCAGCTAGTCTATGGCAACAGAAAAATGTTTTCCAAATCAGTCAGGATACAATCTTAGCAAGCAACTTGATTTTTATATAAGACATTATATTAACCATTAGTAATATGGGGAATACTGTGACCCACGCTATTTCCATAGTGGAAATGGACGGATCCATTTCTATGGATGCCTATTTTTGAATTAAACTTTTTTAAAATGAAAAGCTTTATTCAGACATCAGACAATGTCATTTTTACTCCATTTGCTGACACAATGTACCTCTTAAAAAAAAAAAAAGTCCTCCTATCATCACAGAATATTTTGTAGTATGTTGCTCTTCACTCACACTGTATCTCAATACCCTTCAGCCCTTTCATAAACTCCATGATTATCTATTGAGTGATGTTCCCAAATTGCTAACTGTTCCATGAAAGAGACCCACATGCAGGGAGTATGAGTTGATCGAGGCTTTCATTTGTTCTGGCATAATAAAACATATTCCTTCAACCATTTTATTACTAAATTAAGTTTATACAACATAAGTCACTAGACTACACTGCTATGCTGTATCTTTAAAAATATATAGCCATTATTTATTGTCACTGCAAATACAAGTGTTTTACAGTGCAACATTGATTCAATTTATTGTGGTTTTAGCTTTCTTTATTAATAACAGAACACTTTAAAAGTCTCAATAGGTTACAATAATGCAGAAAATCACAGACCCAACTAAGAATACATGACTTCGGAGATGGAATGTAGTTAGAAGAATGTCTGGCTTGACTGAAAGAAACATAAAAGTGCCATTATGCTTTCACTCAACTAATCTACATAAGAACAACAGAAGACACTTGCCAATGCCTTCAAAGAAGTAGTCATAATCATGTTGTTCATCCTCAGAAATTATGAGTAAATAAAAGCAGATAGAATAAAATGATTTTATAGTTCTGCTGAATTGTCAAACAGCTAGGAACAGACTGGAGTGAGGTTGACAGAACTTCTCAGCACCTACTCAGCAATCACTCTGGACATTTATCACCTGCAACATCACTACTTCTACACTGTGTGCATAGAACTGCTCAGGACTGTAGACTGCCTCTGACTCAGAAGAATTAGGATTCATAAAGCAGACCGAATCCAAGACCTTCAAGATTTCAACCACCTAAAAGTAGTTGTGAAGAGCCTCCTTATGCTGCCATGGAGTTTTGTCCGAAGTAGCACAAGTAGATCCTGCTTATTTACAATTTCAGAAAGTCACCTTGGATACTGTATGAATTATGCCAGTACACTGATTTCTTCCAGTGCTCTGAAGACGAACAATCTGGTACAATTTCATTTGGGTGGCATGCAACTAATGCAAGCCCAGCTATGTCTTCTGCACCGTGGTAATACAGTTCTAACAGTAGTTTTTGGAAACATAATTTTAAGTACTTGATTAACTCTTACTCAGGTTACTAAAGAAAATATCATTTAATTTAGGGTATCGATTTGTAGATTTTTAACAAGACTTCTATGGTTATCTCCCTTGTTTGGATGGGTTGATGCTGATCCTCTCAACACATCTGAATAACCCTCACATTAACTATGAGTTAAGTGTGAATAGCTGCACTGAGCTGTATTAAGGTATAAAGTACAGATTAAAAACAAAGATTGATGTTTGCAATACTCTTAATAGATCTGAAAATGCAAATACAGTTTTCTGGCTAAAATTCACAGAATCATAGATTGCTTAAGGTTGGCAGAGACCTCTAGAGATCATCTAGTCCAACCTCCCTGCACATGCAGGGTCACTTAGAACATGTGGCACAGGACTGCGTCCAAGCGGGTTTTGAAGATCTCCAGAGAGGAAGACTCCACAGCCTCTCTGGGCAGTCTGTTCCAGTGCTCTGTCAGCCTCACTGGTAAGAAATTTTTCCTTAAGCTCCTGTGGAGCTTGTGGTGTTTCAGTCTGTGGCCATTTCCTCTAGATCTGCCGGTGACCACCCGTGAAAAGAGGCCAGCACCATCCTCCTCACTCCCTCCCTTGAGGTACTTCTAGACACTGATCAGGTCCCCTCTCAGCCTTCTCTTCTCCAGGCTGAACAGGCCCAGCTCCCTCAGCCTCTCCTCGTAGGGCAGATGTTCCAGGCCCCTGATCATCCTTGTGGCCCTGCACTGGACTCTCTCCAGCAGCTCCACATCCCTCTTGTACTGTGGAGCCCAGAACTGGACACAATACTCCAGATGTGGCCACACCAGGGCTGAGTAGAGGGGCAGGATCACCTCCCTCGACCTGCTGGAGACGCTCTTCTTAATGCACTCCAGGACCCCATTGGCCTTCTTGGCCACGAGGGCACACTGCTGCCTCATGGTCAACTGGTCATCCACCATGACACCCAGGTCCCTCTCTGCAGAACTGCTCTCCAGAAGGTCAGTCCCTAGCCTGTACTGGTGTCTGGGGTTATTCCTCCCCAGGTGCAGGATCCTGCACTTGGCCTTGTTGAACTGCATGAGGTTTTTCACCGCCCAGTTGTCCAGTCTGTCCAGGTCCCTCTGGATGGCAGCGCAGCCCTCTGGGGTATCGGGTACTCCTCCCAGTTTGGTGTCATCAGCAAACTTGCTGAGGGAGCACTCTGTGCCTTCATCCAGGTCATTGATGAATAAATTGAACAGGACTGGACCAAGGACTGACCCCTGGGGGACACCGCTAGTTACAGGCCTCCAACTAGACTCTGCACCGCTGATCACCACCCTCTGAGCTCTGCCATCCAGCCAGTTCCTAATCCACCTCACTGTGCACTCATCTATCCCACACTTCCGGAACTTGCCTAGGAGGATGCTGTGAGGGACAGTGTCAAAAGCCTTGGTGAAGTCAAGATAGACGACATCCACCGCTCTCCCCTCATCTATCCAGGTGGTCATTCCATCATAGAAGGCTATCAGGTTAGTCAAGCAGGATTTCCCCTTGGTGAATCTGTGTTGACTACTCCTGAGCACCTTCTTATCCTCCACAGGTTTGGAGACAACAGCCAGGATGAGCTGCACCATGACCTTTCCAGGGATGGAGGTGAGGCTTACTAGCCTGTAACTGTCTGGGTCTTCTCATCCCATATTTCCCATATTTCCAGAGCTTTCCCAGGAGTGTGTTTTGAGGGACGGTGTCAAAAGCCTTGGTGAAGTCGAGATAGATGACATCCACCGCTCAAATTATGGATCTTTTTCTTTACAAGCTTATTTCCAGTAGCCAAAACATTGGGAAAAATGTTTAACAAATATTTTAAGAACATCTCTAATAAGGGGACATTTTCAAATGCTCAGCTGTTCCTCATACAGTCTGTGCTAGCATAACTATTTATGCTAATGGGAGTAAAAACAGACTATAAAGGTGAAAATGACCTCTTATACTCAAGGAACAGGTGAAAGATTGTTTTACACTGATGAGCTTTATACTTTTCCATATTTTACTTATTAACTCAACATCTATAGGAAAGATTTCATAAGTAAAACATAAAATTACATAAGACCATTAAACCATTAACTATTGCAGATAAAATGTACATGCCTTACAGTTGCAGTATTTGAACTTCTTGGCAGTCTTTCTAAACCCCTAGTACTGAATCAGGACACACTATAATAAGAATTGTTCAAAATAGTACTAGAGGCAATCTTTGGCTCAATATAGAAACTTAACCACTTTAGTTCATGAATCATCCTGTGATACTTGTCTGATTCTGTAGTTTAGAAAAGTCAACGCAAAAGAGTCATCATAAAAGCCTATTTGTAACACTTTCTTTTGTAAAGTGGTCTCACCATGAAATAGCGCTTCTTTCTGTTAAGTTTCCACAGCTACTTCAAGGAAAAAATAAGAATTAAATAGCATGAGAGAACTAAAAAGTTCTTGCTTTTATTTATACATCTTTATTACGAATTTGCTGTGTCTTCAGCTAATGCATTCCTCTTCACTGTAGCGAAAGTAATAAACATCGTCTCACCTTATTGAGCCATTGGCAGTTAGTGCAAAGAGCAGTTTCTTCAGTCATCTTTCACATTGAGGTCCAGCACACAGATAGAAAGGTTTTGAGGGCATGTATGTTTTCCAGAACTGTCTGCCTGCTTTCAGTAGAAAACTTTTTGACATAAACTGTCTTTCCACAGAACAGATCTATATTACAAAAGCTATTTGAGCCCAGTTGATTGAAAAATCCTTTTAAGATTAGCGTTACTGCCATCCTGTATGAAGGGAGAAATTCTATTTACTCTTCAAGATTTCGTTAATATCTGCCTGTGTAAGCTAAATCCTGATTATACTTAAAACAATGGAAGTCTTGAAACTAACTGCAGAAGTCAGAAGATACCTTGAGTGTGTAAATGGAGACTAGCAAAGCTGCAGATGGCATATTTTTTATTTGAAAATCTATACAGTCTTATACAGAATAACATATGTACTTGCACACTGCTTGGTACATTGAGCAACTGAGGTTGGAACAGCATTGTATAACACAGAAATAATCCAATGTTATAGCTTTTCAAATTAAACAGAGGAGGGAGAAAGAAACCAATATCACAGACTTCAAGCTAGAAGGCTGTTAACCCCCAAGGAGAATGGAGCTGGAGAAGGTAAGTTCTTTAGGAAACTTGATCCTGAACCCACTTGGTGTCTAAACTCCACTGATTTTCACTGGTGTTTGTGGTCCTAAGCCATCAGCTGCTCTTGAAAAAGTATACTTAACTGAGTTCCTCCAAGAGGTATGGGAACAGATTAGCTAAAATCAGTTCCAGATTCTTTTCTTAAAAGACACCCACATATGCAAATATATATATATACTAGCACATGGATGAAGCCTTTGAGCATAAGCAACAGTTTAACACTTTTTCAGGTGTTCAGATGCTGAATTATTAAAAATATGTGAAATATATGCACCTAGATTTAGCCAGGAGCATGCATACACACAATAAATATTTATTTCATTGTAAGCTTCAAAAAATTGCAATCTTATACAACGGGCTTAAAGCTGAAGTCTCAAAAGGTTTGGCTAAAGTTCTCTGCTGATTTCCATTTCTTCTGATCAAGCAAATCAAAGAACATGAAAATTAGATGAGTAAATCCTGCTTCACAAACTCAGGCTGAGATTTGAATTATTTACAGATTTCTTGCAGCTGCATTTCACATGCTGAGACTCATGTGCTTAGGATCGTAATGTGCAAAAGGCACATAGCATAGCCCCTTCCCTGCAAATTCCCCTACTTCTGAGGGGATCTGAGAAAGCTTTCACTGAGTTTCTACAGTTCCTAATATTTTTTCTTTTCTCCTCTCTGGTGATGGAAGTTGATACATTTGTCGGCAGAAGCCAGCCACAAATACATTAGAGATTTGTCCTGGTCAAACACAGGTGAGGCAAAGCATCCTGTGAAAGCCTGTGTCTCTCACTTTCAGGGAAGTCTGCACAGACTGAACACTACATTTTCTATACGAGAGAATGGAGATGTGATATAGGATTTCACATGGTAAATGGCTCTATCCTTGAACTAATAGCTAGAAAATTCTGATGCTGAAATGCCTGTTTTCCTGTAGAAATTACGTGCAGGAAGAACAAAATGCAGCATTTTCTGGACAACTGTACCTTTGTATGCAACCAACCCTTTGTCACATTTGGCCATTCTCACGAGATAAGAAGGGTTGTGATTTCCTCTGACACGTTCTCTCTCATGCAGAATTTGTAATGTGTGTTTCTACACAGCTTATAGATAGATAAAGAAAAGGTCAAACTTAGGTTATTTATGTATGTCTTCTTTATGGAATTATTATTGAAAATTCCAGAAAATTAATTGCTATTAACTTGCAGACCCAGGTGAATAATTCACAGTGATAAACCTATTCCACAGATTCTGCCTCTTTTCTTCTTTGCAGAATATTCATGATCACATGCATATCTTCCTGTCCAAAACTGTCAGTTATTTAATGATTTCTTGGCTATGTTGCATAATTGAAAATACCAAGTATTTGATCTTTGAGCTGTGTAGTCTAACTGTGACAAATCAGAGCAATCTTCCTCTAGTTCCTTCCTCATACACTTCAATTTTGTGAAATAGGTTTAACATACATACGCTCACGCAGACCTGAAACTTGATAACAATGAGTACTGAAGCAGAATTGGAAATTTTACACAACTTCTCGCGCTTTATAATCGCGACCATTTGCAAAGAATGGAAACAAAGAACAGATGCTCCATTTGCTCTTAATCCACAGGAGCATAGATCAGAAGTTATGTGAACATATCCAATTTAGCCAATTGGGAAAAAAACACTATAATACTATGACAATTTTCCTACTGCATTAGTTATGTTTAAGACAACTTTTTCTTTTGGTTGATTGGTTGTTTTCTTAAATGAAAGCCCAAAATTCAACCAGTCAGTGGAAGACATAAGCCATGTATCCAAACCCAAGAATAGAACTGAAATTTCTTTGTGATGAAAACTTTTGATTTCTGAATTCTGACTTCTGAATCAGGCCAATAAGTACTATATTTATAGATCTGTCTTTTCCAAAACAAAAGCAATAAGTCATTTTTTACCTTTAGCTGGAGAAAAGCTCAGAAAGTAACTTATTTATGAAATGCTCGTTTTCCTAATCAGGGGGAAAATTGTTAAAATGCATAAACTGTACAAATACACACTATTCTAAACAAATTGTGGTCTTATAGCTGAAAGAGAAGTACCAAAGAACTTGCAGTCTTTTGTAGAAATCATATTTTACACATTCATATACCAATGTAATAAATTACAACCTCTAAATAGGGTCAACAACTGAATACATGCATAATTCAATGCAATATAAACATATATTTCCCAAATGCCTGGATAGAAAAAAAAGAACCTTTAGAACATATATAAAAGCTGCTAAAATTATGACAATAATCAAATTGAGAGGTTTTATGAATAAAATGGAAAATTTAGATAAAGGCAGAAATTGTTCTCTTGGAGTGGACTGTGACTTTTTTGATGGGAAGAACACAAAATAGCTTGGCTTACTAACAAAACAGAGTCCCACTGCTGCTGAGGCACCACATACTCTTGGTGCCTGGCAAAGAGTATGTGGCAAGGGCACCACTGAGAAGGACGGAAGGAGAAACCTGACTCCAAGCCGTGGTTATTTCTGAGCTCTTGAATCTACAAGTCATAGAATCATAGACTCAGACAATGCTTAAGGTTGGAAGGGACCTCTAGAGATCATCTAGTCCAACCCGCCTGCACACGCAGGGTCACCTAGAGCACGTGGCACAGGACTGTGTCCAGGCGGGTTTTGAAGATCTCCAGAGAAGGAGACTCCACAACCTCCCTGGGTCATATGTCAGTGATGTGGTATAGATGAATATTGATGTCTACATGAGCATAAAAATAACATCTTAGTTCTGTCTCATAGCTGTTATTACTGGTCAGCTGCTCTGATTTCATCTCTCTTGTGAATGGCTTGTGTGTCCTGACTGAGCATAGGAAATTATAACCCAAAAGGCACAACACAAAACACTGAACAAGTTTGGTAGTAAATCTGATACTTAATATTTACAAAGCATCAAACATAAGCACTAAATACCCTCCTGAAAATATGCAGAGTAGATCTAAAATAAGTAGCAGAAATGAATGATGGTTGGCTGCAATGCAGAAATATTGATCCACATGTTACTCCCATACTCTATGTATACAATTGTATACCAGAGTTCTACCACCAGCTATGTGCTAAAACAGATCTTAGTCATTTACTTTGATTATGCCAGCATTTTGTGCTTATTCATGGGTTGGTGAGGAAGGGGAAAGACCCCATCATGTTAAAATCTCAATAACATCAAATTAAGATCTGTGACAAGACAATGGAGGAATAACTCAAGATGAATACGGAGATGTCAGTACTTACACCGAACAAAACATCGAAATGACAGCTTATTTGGAGGTTACATGTGGTAAGGCACTGGGAATTTGTCAGATCACTAGAAAACTGTCTCACCAAAGATAGCAAAGTATAAATGGCTGGGTTGCAGGAGGTTAGAAGGGTATGCTTGTTCTTTTCTTACTGTTTTGCTGTATCAATCCCCACTGACCACTCTGTGAGAGAAGTCAATGACACTTGGATAAACATTTAATCTGACATACTACCATTATTCTCATGTTGTGATAACCACTGGAGTCCCACAGAGGTCTGCATGGGAGCAAGTAATGGTCAGAGTAGGACCAAGGGTCCTGGAAAAGGACTGAATATACAGTAATTTATGATAGTTAGCATACCAAAAGCTGAAGAACTACAGAAGGATTTTATGATATGCACACACTGTAATAATAGAATAGGAGAGGAAATGCTTAGCTATACTATCCGGACTATATGAACACTAAGATTGAGATAAATTAGCCATTACAGCTCAGAGAAAAAGATTTTAGAATCACTGTGATTAGCTCTCGGAAAATAGAGCTCCCTGCTCCAAGACAGCCCAAAAGGCAAACAGCAGAGACAAACTCGGTCCTAGAGAAGGGAGCCATTTGAACAGTTCTATATTGGAACAGGAGAACTACACAGTTTGAGTAAATATTTCATAGTTAATTCTAAACACGTAACTGCATAAAGTTCTCTTTGACAGGAATCTCTTCCCCCCCCCCCCCCCCAACCAAAGGAAATATTTAGCAAAATTGAAGGAAGGCACCAAAAAAGACAGCAAGGATTACAAAAGGTATAAAATAACTTCTGACCTAATAAAGACTAAATAAATGTAACGTTTTGCTTTCCAGGAGACATGATAGATGGGTATAGAAGTGTAAGTGAATATATGTATAATATATAAGCATAAATGAAAAAATATAGAATAGCTATTCAGAACTTCTCAAAAATATGAGAATTGGATGAAGTTGTGAGGGAACTACCTGCCTTAAAAGTAAAATAAACGGTCAAATGCCACATAATTAACACACACACAAATATAGCAACACAGCACATATGACAACTCCAGACATTAAAGAGGTCAAATATATAAACATATCCAATAAATAATTTGACAATTCATGGAAAGTGAGAATTACTAAACATAAATGCAGAAAGTCACTAGGTCAAGGTGCCCCCAAATTACAGATTGCCAGAATCTGGAAGGATGCAACACAATCTATGCATTTTAATCTTCTTGAATTAAATGGCTTGGATCATGTCACATCCTATTTGGGACAGAGTGGGGATAGCACAAAGTGTCCAAGAGGCCTGGAGACACACAGGTGTTTTAAGGCTGCCCTTTGCTACCCCTTCCTCTTTTGTACCTTGGCCTGGGTCCAATTTGGCCAAGAGATCTGCACAACTCTGCTGGACACGGGAAGTGAGCTATTAAGCTTTTCTCAAATTCAAGGTCTGGGCCATAAAACAGTTTGGATAATATGAATCCCAGGACTCTGCAAAATTCAGAAAAGTGATGACATCAGCATCAGATATTGCAGCATAGATCTGAAAGGAGGGGAGCAATCTGAGTCTGAAACATGCGATGATAGGCAATGAGGCAATGTTTGTGGTTATAAACCTCACTTTAAGTAGTAAGCATACTTCACATGAAATGGATGGAGAGTAGGAGTTTAAGTGAATATTTAACTTAAAAGTTCTAGATTTCAAAAAAAATCTATTTTTTCATAAATTAGAAAAATGTTTAGGTGCTGGGTTTAGAAACAAATCACTGCCATTTTGGACTACTGCAGGCTACTAAAAATCTTGTATAATGCAAGAAGTGGCCTTAGACTGCCTAGATAACATCTCCCAGCAATATTTATTAAAGCGCCAGTGAACCTGTTGCATAGTAAATTAAGGTTTTAGGTATATTAAATGCTGATTGCATTGCCTCCCTGTTAAATAATATAATGTTACTTTATATTCATTTCTCTACCTTTCTCCAGATTTTACCGTCCACACCAAATCTACAGCAATTAATATTAAAAAATGGAAGTTTACATTTTTAAGTTAAGTTGTTTAACATCACAATATCACAATAGTGATTGCCACAAAACATCCTGCGGTAACTTGCCCATTTCTAACTTTTAATGATAAATGCTGTAGTTACAAGGAAACTCTGTAATAATCACAGTTAAATATTCTACTTCATTTTCTTTGTGCTCAGATAATACTACAAGCCTATAGTCTGTTGCAGCTCCCTTATTTATCCACCAGTCCTGTATTTTATGATTAAATACTGACTTTAACAGAATTATTCAACAAAAACAGTTTTATTTCTACAAGACAAAGAAGTCTTACCTAATCTATAAACTTACTGGGACACAGAGACAAAATAAATAAATAAATAAAACCAAAAAAAAGAAGAAGTTGTTTCCCTTTTATTTAATTTTAAGTGAAAATAACTGAGTACAGGTCAGCTCTCCAAAACCTTTTGTTCTATAGCACTGAGTTCTTTTTTTCGTTACCAACTGTCACTAAATCTACCAGAGCAAGACACAGGTTCACAGGGATATTAACCACTTTTTAACTATAACACTTTGCATCACAGTATTCACAAATATAGATGCAAAACCACTGGAGTGTCAATCCCAATCCAAGCATTGGATAGTCTCTCTCAGCAGACATCAGCTGGAATCAGTGACTTCTTCTTGGCTTGGGAATGCATTTTCAGGATGCCTAGCAAACATCACCCTCAGGTGATGCATTTGTAAGACAACCTGGAGTTGCTGAGCAGCTAGTCACCATTCACACCTTCACCTTTGCTTTTATTCCCTACATTCACAGATGTCTTAACCTTATACCTATCTTGAATTCTAGCATTTCCAAGACAAAGTGTGAGGAAAAGCTTTCATCATGTCCTTCTACTTACTCTTTTCAAGGAGTCTTAAGACTAGAAAATATTTTGCTGCCAGCACTGAAGCAGACAGGTCTAGCCCCAGAGGTTGATTGCTTTTATTGATTCATAGGACAGTTTATTTACTGGCCAAAGCCTCTTCCAGGGAAAGCTGGATTTCTAAGAGAATAAGGTCAAAGTTTTTGAAAAAAAAAAAAAAAAACACTTGCCAAGGTGTGTGCCAAAGCAAACACATCAAAGAGAAACTAGGTTTTCTTGTGACTGAGCAAAACTAAGTGCACTCTACTGTGACTGAACAAAAGAAAGCAACCGAGGTGGGCCAATTTTCAAAAAGAGAAACAGTAAATACATACATACATATATATATAAAACTTTAAAATGATAACATTTCCTAAATTGCTTCTGTTGATATAACCCCCTTTCTACCAATGAACAACCTTTCACTATTTACTTCCGTCTGGCTCCAAAACACACGAACTACAAGATTCATAGCACTTTTAAACATTACTCTGCAACCACACAGAGCTCTCAAAAGCAAAAAAAAAAAAAAAAAAAAAATCAGTAGGTTGGTTTCACAGCTTAAGTTTTCCTTTGTTCAAAATAATAACAGACATAATTGTCATTTTTCTTTTCACTTCTAAAACAAGCTGACAAAAAGCAGATTTCATTAAGTGTACTGGGACCACGGTAAGCCACTCCATTTCATATTACTGTAATTACAGACTCCACACTGGAGCTATACACGACAGCATACCAACACAGATGCACTGAATAGCATGGGGTGGATGGCAGACTACAGGGCAGCTTATTGTAAATAAAATACTTCTTAAAACATTAGCATGTTTGAACAACGTGGCTTTTGCTGCAGCTAGTGAGATCTTGCTGAACAACGCAATGGGGCCCTCTTAAGGAAATACTCCCTAAACAAAATCTATCCAAATAAAATACTTGCACCAGTTTTAGCTGGGTAACACAAAGGTATGGGATTTTCTGTAATCTAATGGGCTCTCTATTAGGCTAGTTGCTATTACTCTTGCTTATTCTACTTTAGTATAAGGTAGGACGTGCTGTGAGGTAGTTACCTCCCACAATATAATTTATATCGACTGATGGCACTCATATATAAATACATGAGATGGAGAGAACATGAATTATCATCACTGAGTTCTTTCTTTCTGAAGGGAAAAGAAGCATTTGTTTTTAACCACAGTCCTTGTGAGTTAGAGATCACTATGTTCCCTGCTTTGACTTTTTCCTTTCACAATACTGATATTAGGAGGCATGACGGTAGCACAGCTCAGCGCAAATACAGGAATTTGCAGAGAATACAGAGAAAGTTTCTAGTCCTAACACCCACCGAATCCTAATCAGACACACACACTTCCACCTAGGATTATAGGGGTAGCAGGTCACTGTAACCAAAGCCATGTTATCGAGACACCCACGCTCTTACCCCATTTTGCTTCTGCCCCTTATAAGGGCTCAAACACTAGGTGTTCACCCAGCTGCAGAATAAGAACACAGGAAGTGGTTTATAAAATCATGTTTGGTTTAGCTATTGATAAATAGCTAAAATAGCCAGAAAAATAAAATGGCCTCAAGCGGGTGTCCACATTATTTTCTCCTGTAGCCACCACCCAGGGACTTTCAGGAGGCCTATCTCCCTTTCTAGCTTAGCTCCTGCAGCACATGATATACAAAAACTGGATACCTCCATCTGCTTCTCATTCACTTCTTCCCTCCTCACCCCCCACCTTGATTTTAATCAGTCGTGATTTTTCCAACAGATATTTTATACAAATTATAATTTGTATAAATGTAGTAAGACTCATCATAAAACATTGAATTGGATTCACAAAAGTGGTCTCAAGCTGATGATACCGAGCATACAAACAATATTATCTCACCTTAATCACACAAGCACACTAAAACAGCATTACCCAGATCCTCTGCAACACTTAGGGCATTGCCAAACACAACATAAAAGCATTTGACAGAAGCCTATGAGCAACACAACCACCAAAGCAGCAAACAACAGCTTGTGACAGAACCAGCCCTGAACCTTCTCAGAGACTTGATTTTTTTTCTATCATATATTTATTTAAAAAAAAAACTCATCTTCGATAGTTCTGAGCCAAATCAGCAATATCCTCATTCCAGGACAATGCAGTGCTGACATATTTCTCCTCTCTCTTTTTTAGAAGATTATGCAAGTAAATCTCTGGATTTCTCAAATTTACTTCTCACTGTAAATAGGATTGTCATAATAAACAGAGTTTACGTGAACAAAAGAAAATCCAAATAAAACTACTAAAGAAATTAAGAGACAGAAGAAAAGATTTTAAAAAAGATAAATAGCCAAATGTGTATGCTCTTGCTAATCTGTATCTCACTAAAATGACTTTATTATTTTACTACTAACCTAGATATTTTGACAAAATTCCCTCAATCTTTAACTACTGATGGAGAGCTGCATTTGAATAACTGGGAGGGGAATACTTTTTTTATTATATTTTATTTTTACTACTTACATCATTCTCTAATATCCTTCTAAGCTGAAAGGCATGACAGAAGGGAGACTGAAGACATTCAGCAACTTTTTGCCATCACTGAAAACACTGTTTACTGAAAATAGAGATCCTTTCACGGGATCTGAACACTAAAATGGGAGTTCTCTAGTTCCCACTAGAGTGGGAATTTAGAAAAGAAAATAGCAAATTATGCTAGAACTACACTATATATAAAAGCAACTATATTAAAATATTTCCAAAAAAATCACATCCTCCTCCTCCTCACACCCAGTTTTCTAACAGACATATAATATTTAAATAAAAAATGTATAAAGAAAATGTTTTCATTGGACAAAAAAGCTTTACTATGTATTTCTAAAATTGCAAATATACAGAAAAAAATTGTCAGTTGAGAACATGAGATAGGATTAGCACAAAAAACACCTAGAAAACTGATTTCATTTCTCCTAAGCTTGGACTTGGCTTTTCAAAGCCAAACCCAATGTAATAATGTAAAGATCAAGAAAAGGGTTTTGTATCTTTTCTTTTGAGGCATTTTTTTAAATGGATGGTCTCCCCCAATGACAGCAAAAAGCACAATTTTTTTTCCTGTGTCACCTTATCATTCGCCTGCTGTCCACTTCCCTACAAAGGTATTGCCTTTTCACTACTGAGTAGTCTTATTTAGAGTAAGAAACAAAATCTTTCAGTCTCTTACCCTTATCAAGGATCTAAACGTGGTTTCAAGCTATAGGCATCCATCATGGCAAAAACCTTTATAATACCAGGACCTCTTACAATTTGGGCATCATTATTTAGTTTATCAGCAGGACTCAGATGCCCTATCACAAATCTCACAGCAGACTGGAAGGCTTCACTGAAAATGACTGTGCTTGTTATGGCAACAAAAATGATCTGCTAAACTTTACAGCTGACTTTACAAAAACAACACCTGAACGAATCATCTGAAAGTCGCTTCAGCAAGTTTAATATTTCTTCTTGTGAAGCAGCTGCAGATGTAAAATGCTGAAGTGCTGCATGTAACCTGGGTCAGCCAACTGAGATAAAACAATTTTCCCACAGCAAGCATTAACTTCAAAACTATTATAGTTCCATTTCAATCCATCTCAGACTATTTTTCAGGAGCCTGGTGCATTAGCAAAGCATCTTAATTCAAGGCAGCAGAATTTGTGCTGTGATAGCTCTGTATAAAAGCTCCAGTAATCAGGTGTGGTGCTGCCATTTAGTTGTTACCAACGAACTGGAAGAGTAATACAAAAACTCGCTCCAACTCCCCTACAAACAGCCCTGTGTGAAATATTTTCCTTTACTGTAGGCTAAATAATTTCTAAATACTTTAGAGCCTTTGGGTTTTAAAAACCCATTAGAACATTTTCAGTCGCCCTCTCCCTCCTGTCTAGACTGATCTCTCCAGAAAACCAAACCATAGAATTGCAGCTAGTGTCGTGTGAAAGGTGTGAAGAAGCCTGTGGACACCACAGCAATGCCACGGGCCACGTTGCAGCGCTTCCTGAAGCCTTCCCCGTCCTTGGGACAAGCCTTCTGACTCAGCAGCGGTACACGGGGCTGCACCGGGTTGCAGGCCAGCTCTTTTACCTGGTAAGTCTTTTACAACGTAAGTCTTTAATCTACCAGTACACTCTTCATTCCTTCCCAGGTCTTTGGCCAGAAAAGAGTACAAATTCATTATTTATAAGCTTTGAAGACATTACAATGCTGACATGGGCCTCAGGCTAAAGAAAATTGCAAAACGACAGTTTGACTGCAAAAGCACAAAGAATTTAGTGTTTTGAAGTTACCTTTTTCTTCCTTGATTGCACCATTATTTCTCTAAACACCAGACAGGAAAACATAAGTGGCCAAAGAAGTAGGAAAACTACAGAAGTGCAATACAGAACTGCTCTTCTACATGCTGTTTGAAGAAAATGGGTAGCTGCGGGCCGTATCACAGAGCACAAAACACATGGTGGCTCTGTGGCACAGTACTGTGGAGCACATCACTCTAATGCTTGTGGCCTGCCATGGTCAGCTGTCACTGGGATGTCCACATCGCATTTAACAGAAGTCTTGTCTTTGTTGTTTTCTTCTGTACTGATGTGCCTGTGCCTACACAGTAATTATTCAGCACAATGCTTCCACCAACCACACGACACTCCACACAGGTTATTGGCAGGTTTCCTGACCTCTGCTGCAATGAGTCCTGAGGCTCAGGAAGCATTCAACAAAGCTTTTTTAGATAATATAGGAATATCAATACCTATCTTTGCACCAGGGCATGGCAATTTCGTAGCCCACTTAAATGCTTATATACAAAGATAAGACAGGAAGAGTTCTAAGTCATACTCTATTCACTTATGCCAACATAAATCTTTCTAGATAGTACTGTGCTTTCTCTCTACATAGTTTTTGTTTTCTTTCCCTCTGCAGACCCTTTTCATGACCTAGAACACATGGTGGATCTTCAACTTCTCTAAGGCACACTACAAAGCTACAGGTGTCAACCAACAATGCCTGTGGGTTCACATCCTCTACCCACTTGTTGCCTTTCAAACGGCGCGGTGACCTGGTTCAGGAACGGCACGGCAACCACCCCCAGGCCGCTCGGGCCATCAGCTCGCTGACACCAATGTGGTGGACGGCAAATGGCGTTTATTGATGGGTAACACAGTGTTATATAGCTAAGGTTTACAAGGTCACATCCGTCTGCTTACATCATAAACTAAACACTATTGGCTATTAGGGGCCCTATCTTTCCATACAGCGCGATATCTTCCGGCCGCCAGACCCTAATTACCTACAACATTTCCCCCCTCCCTATGCATAACAAAACTAGCTAAAATACAACTATCTTATTATTACTTATTCTTATTACTTATTCTTATTATTATCTTATTCTTATTACTATCTTATTCTTATTTATTCTTACTTATTCTTATTATTATCTTATTCTTACTACTTCTTATTATCTTATTCTATTCTTCTAGTTTATAAGAATCTTAAAATTATATATCATAAACTTGACATAAAAACATCAGGCACAAAGCGTAGAAGGTAGGGGATGACAGGTAATACCAGGGTGTAGGAATAGGGTGTACCTTGGGATAACTTGGGGATAATACTGAGTGGATATATTCTTAAAGCAGCTGTTGGCGTTCTACTAACATGATGTTAACCTTCTCTAGCCGACTCTTGCTTGTGTCATCACCTGCTAGCCTTTCTAAATATCATCTCCAATGAACGCTGCACTTAAAGTTATTAATTAGTACATTTTTTTTTGTATAATACAGCATCAGTCAATCCTTTTGAATTTTGAATGGTTAAACCATAGCTGATCTTGCTTTCAGCTTGCTTACCTCTCCATGCACTCAGCCCCTTCCACATCCTTTGGGGTCACTATCTTCATACTGAAGAGCAGCAAAATATACAGATGTTACTCTAAAGCCACTGAGCACTGGAAGGGAAAACAAAAAAATCTTCAAGTGTTATGACTAGTATATTGTTGCAGATAGTTAGGGAACGGCGGCCGGAAGATATCGTGCTGTACGGAAAGATAGGGCCCCTAATAGCCAATAGTGCTTAGTCTATGGTGTAAGCAGACGGATGTGACGTTGTAAACCTAGCTATATAACACCTTGTTACCCATCAATAAAGGCCATTTGCCGTCCACCACATTGGTGTCAACTAGCTGATGGCCCGAGTGGCTTGGGGGTGGTCGCCGTGCCGTCCCTGAACCAGGTCGCTGCAGCCGTGTGAACTGCAACAAGTGGTGCCGAAACCCGGGAACGTCATCGCCTGGACGGGTGAACGGCGGCCGGAGTGAGTGGACCAGCCCAGCAGAGAGGACGCTATCAGAGCAACAAGGAGGATGGAAGCCCTCGTGAAGGTCGTATCGCAATTACATAAGCATTGGGGGATTGATTGTAAGCCAAAGATTTGTAAGCCAAAGATTTGTAAGCCAAAAGATTTGTAAGCCAAAAGATTTGTAAGCCAAAAGATTTTACTCTCGCAGTTGCGAGGCTTTTAAAAATTAAGGTTATAGACCAGCCGGTGGATATTCTGAAGTCCCTGAAGCGTGTCCCTGAAGTGTGGGACAAATGTACTAAGGCGTTGGCTGAGGAGATTATGTCTTCAGGGTGTGGGAAAAACCTTAAGGCTTGGGGAAAAGTTGTACAAGCCTTGCAGAAAGCTAGAAAAGAGCAAGAGACCTGGATGGTAATAAGGGACTGTTTGTTAGCCACCCCGAAAATGGGAGTCGGGGCAGCCACACAGACTTTGCACCCCCCAGATGATGGCAATTCTGCTGAGCCTAACGGTCAGCAAGAGGGTGATACATCCCCTCCATCCCCGAACCCCGCCCCGCTTACAGAGGAGCAGAAACAGCCGAAATCTGTTTGGAGCGAGCTAGCCGAGGAAGCTGGGAACATTGAAAAGAAGTCAGAGCATGGTGACGTCTGGGCCAGGCCACCACCCTATGCCCCTCAAAATGGCGCCGAGCCGCAGGGGGTAGGGCGGGGTGAGGGTGCCCCCGGCGCGAGGGAGGCGCCGAGAACCAATGGGAGTGACCGGACAGCTGAGGGCGGCCCGAGGGAGGGGCCGAGAGCGAGCCCGAGGGAGGGGCGGAGAGAAGGCCCGAGGGAGGGTCCGAGAACCGATCAGAGCGGACATTTCAAAAAACGCCGAAGCCCAACGAAAAAGTACCGGAGCCCGGAAGTGACCAGTCAGTCGAGCTGCGACTCCGGATCAGACACTAGTCAGGACGAGTGGCTCACAACCGATTCAAACTTAAGGAAGGAGAAAAAGAAGGTAAACATCCGAATTAAAGAAAAACCGGCGGGAGCATTCATGATTAAGCATGTTGCAAAGGAAGAGCATCTGACCCCAATTCAGGTGGCTGTTACCTTCAAAATAAAACTAATGAAAATTGTGAGTTTCTGTTCACAGGACCGGATCATCGGACACCCCCGTAACCCGTACACCCCGGTGACAAGCGTCCCGCCCGAGCCTGCGAGTTCCACGCTGACCGAATCCAGAAAACAACAAAACAGCCTCCGCAAGAGGGGGCCGCGATGCCTTTGCGTTATCTTAATTTTGCAGCTTGTCACTATAGGACAGGTAGAGTCACACCAGCCCTTTAAATGGGGTACTTGAACAGATCGAACAATCTCGAGCAATTAGTACAAAAATAACTACAGGGCCACCAGTTTTCAGTGCCATGCCTTGCCAACTAGCACCCATTGAACCCTGTTCCAAACGCAGCTGGTACAAAAATTTGTTCACCGGTTCGCCGTGGTTAACCACCCTGATATCCACCTTGATAGGGCCGATCACAATGATCATGATGACGCTAATCTTTGGACCCTGTATATTGAATAAGCTCATGCCGTTTGTCAAGACTCGGCTAGAGAAGGTTAACATCATGTTAGTAGAACACCGACAACTGCTTTAAGAATATATCCACTCAGTATTACCCCCAAGTTATCCCAAGGTACACCCTATTCCTACACCCTGGTATTACCTGTCATCCCCTACCTTCTACGCGCCTTCTTCTTTGTGCCTTATGTTTTATGTCAAGTTTATGATATGTAATTTTAAGATTGGTATAACTATAAGAATAGAATAAGATAGTAATAAGAATAAGATAATTGTATTTTAGCTAGTTTTGTTATGCATAGGGAGGGGGGAAGTTGTTGCAGATAGTTAGGGAACGGCGGCCGGAAGATATCGTGCTGTACGGAAAGATAGGGCCCCTAATAGCCAATAGTGTTTAGTCTATGGTGTAAGCAGACGGATGTGACGTTGTAAACCTAGCTATATAACACCTTGTTACCCATCAGTAAAGGCCATTTGCCGTCCACCACATTGGTGTCAACTAGCTGATGGCCCGAGTGGCTTGGGGGTGGTCGCCGTGCCGTCCCTGAACCAGGTCGCTGCAGCCGTTTGAACTGCAACAGTATATATTTTCACATTTCCTTCTCACAGGAAGATCTTTGCTGCCTGAGGAAAACCACAAAGAATGCAATTCTTCAATGGCTAGTAATATCAGGAAAATTCACTAAGATTTTTCTACTACTTCAGTTCTGCTGGAGAGCAGCTCTGCCACCAACTTAGAGATACTTGGTGGTGATACAAAGTGCAGATAAAGGCAAATTGGGTGTTAGTGCTGCCATTAGCTCTGTGAGCTGCTACTACTTGTGTTGTGGGGTCACAAAGGCACCCTGGGATTTCACTTCCAGCAGGGAAGACAAGTCACCCTAGGGTAGAGTGGTCAGTGAATCTTTGGATTTATGCCTTAATCACATGGATGAACAGCAAGTCCTATTTCCTTTTCAAAATTCAGTCATTTCTTGCATTACTGCACTAGACATTTTTTTGTTGTGTGTTTGTTCTTTTGGAAAGTGTTAAGGTTGGAAGAGAAAAATGTAAACAGAGAGGCAAAACTTAATATTATTATGTAGGCTTTAATAACATTTACCATTACTGAGTTTAGTTCCTGCAGGAAGTTGACAGATACCAGCTGGCTAGTACCACTAATATAAACAGTCAGCAAGCTCTTATATAGCAAATGAGCCACCCATAAAGTTAATGCATAAATACTTCACCAAGTTCTAATCTGACTGCCATTACTGTGTAGCATTATAAATTTAATTACGATGATCTCTTTTAGAAATCATTGTCATTATTTTCTTTCACTCAGCTATTTATAGAGAGGCTTTGGTCTTTCTGAACAGAAAAGGAAAGTACTAAAAACAGAATTTAAAAGGCTGGCATTCCAACAAATTGCAAAGCAGCAAAATATTATCAGCAAGAATTAAAATGTTAATGGGAATACAGTTTTGCTGATGTTACAGAAATTAGACTCTTCACTGACAAGGTTGCTCAATTCATTTCCCTCCTCCTCCCTTCTCCCACCCCAAACTTGTAAAATATTTTTGGATAAACACTGAAGTTCTCATCACAGATTTTATTCAGAGGGTATTTTTGAAATATTTCTATTAACCTCTCCCAGTCTGATATTCAAATTGCATAACCTGCATAATAAACAAACCTCCAACCTCTCCTGGCAGACCTTTTTCTTTATTATTTCTCTTGAAATTGAGAGAGAGATTGAAATCTTTTTTTTTTAAACTAAGTTGCCTCTTCAGTGATGATATTTGCAGCTCAGGAACAAGTAGGTTATTGCGCTGGCTTTATCTCCCTATTTCAAAATATTTATCTCATGCCAGTACACTAGCCATGAATCATAAGAACTAAGCTTAAAAAAAGTCTGTCCAGTACAAGAAAAAATATAAACTTCAGATTCCTGTTCCAGGCAAAATATTACTCATAAAGGCTCACTTACTTAAGAAAACTTTAGACAAAACTACATCTCCATAGAAGCACACACAGCAATGGTTTTATAACTGCATGTGAATGCCAACAACTCATGTATAAATTAATCCATATTATTTCTTCTCCTTAAGCACAATATCATCCCTTGGAAGTTTCCTACTTCCCATAGCCTCAGTAATCAACAGCTTGCACGGCCCATCAATGAAAAAGCAAATGTTATTTCCTCCCCCTTGTGTACTATCTTTTGCTCTACATTTTCAACAACTCCTTTTCCTAAACCATATTAGCATTTATTAGAAGAAAGAGCGTAAACTATATATATTTTACTATATGTTTTACTCTATTGTACTGTTTTCCAGGGCAATCAGATATCTACAGTTAGGCAGATAAATAAGCAACCTTGTATATATTCTTTTGAACTGTGTTTTTTTACAGGCATTGAGGGAAATCTTTTTAGATTAACAAATAAATTTCTTCATTAAAATAAGCAACAGAAACTTCCTTTTACTCAGATATTGAAGAATTTTGTTCGCAGAATGTCTCAAAAGTAATATCTACTACGTTTCACTGAGAAATACTGGGATTATGCACAATATCAGAATGATTACAACTACATTTTGTATCAGGAAATTGGTTCAACGGTTCTGGAAATTGAACTAGGTTATTCTTCTAGTGGAGCTTTGAACATTTGTTTGGCACTTCCAACAAGGGCCCAAATCTTGACTGCACCCGGACAGCTCAGCCCCAAGGACCAAGTCTGAGATGTATCCACAGGACTGCCCGAGAGGCACCAGGCACACGAGGACACCCACATGTTGCCTGTGCACTCTTACAGACACACATCTGCTGCAGATGTTCCCCGGGTGCCAGTGAGAGATGGGTGAAGCTGCAGGAGAGGCCACATTCCCGCCTTCCATTGTAATGGCAATCCAGAGGCTCTGAGGCCATTAAAAGCTGGCTTAGAGGTACCCTTAGGCAAAGTTCTAACACAGCTGAAGTTTTATCAGAGTTTTATTAGAAATAAACTTCTACAAAAAATGTAGCCTTTTCAGAGAGTGCAAGGTTGTCCCACAGCCATTTTTACTCCCTCTTCAGTTGAAAAACTGAACTTGACGTTGGTTAAAATGCACCAATGCATTTCCTAGCATGCTAGGGAAAGGGAAAAAAAAAAGACATTCATCTTTTTTAATATAATTATATGGATCTTTGGTACTCAACCTTAGGTTTTTAATAAGGCATTTTCATGCATGAAGTATTTAAATCCAATTCTAAGTGGGAATTTTTTGGCTGCTGAAAACTCTGCCATTTGCCTCAGAGGCAAGGTTTGGAAAGGCACATAGTCCCCCATCCTATATTCATACTGCATGCCTAAGTGAAAAAAAAATCTGTCTTTAAATGAGGGGAGCCCAAACACATAGCACAGCAAGGAAACTTGTACCAATGTACTTACTTTGGGACCTTTCTGCTCACCTAGCAGATGAATGATAATTTCTGATCTACACAGTAAGATTGACTGGACTTCTTAAGCAAGACAGACATGCAATTAGATTCCTCCGTTCAGAATGTGCATTGCTACTGGAAGAATATATTAATATTTTTTCTTTGCTAAGCATAGTGTAGTCTTCCAAGAATCCCTGAGGCAAGCTGCTAACGATGTATAAAACTACATATATATATATCTCCTTTTCTCAATCTTTGCCTCAGAAGAACATACATAACACTAATCATTGGTAAGTTATTTCATGTAATCTTCAGCTCTATGACAGGCTAAAAACCTTGTCAACATCCCCCTTCTCTCCAGAGAAGGGGAGTAGAGAGAAAGAAGGTTAAGCTGAGAATGTGGCTCTCACCAAGCCCTCCTCAGACAACAGCAAAAGATCTCTCTTGTTACGTGTGCTGCAGTAATACATATGCATTTATTTAAAGAGATAAGATACTAGAAATGCAATCATTCTTTTATTTGATTTTCAATGTTGTACCTGGGCGTACTTAGAATTGCATGTTTATATTAAGAATTAACCTTTCATGAAAGCAGCTATTATTAATAATGCAATTTTCAACTCTAAGCTGCGGCTTAAAATCTACGTTATCTCTGAAGAAACCTTACGGGAGAAGCAGCATCAACATTTGAGCTATGAGCCTTTATGTTTCATCCCAGAAAAAAATTAGCTACTAGAATTAAAGCAGCATTTTTTCTTCCTATAATGCATTATAGTTTTGTCTTCTACAATAAATCCTGCACTTATGATTGGGTATAGGCATATGGTTTGTTGTGAGTGGCAGGCACAGCATCAGTGTCTGAGGAACCCTTCCAGATTAAATATTTAATATACCATCTGTCACTAAGAAAGTAGGGGAAAATTCTTGGGTCCCAAAGACAGGATGGCATTGCCCAGCGTGCAACAAATGCAGGTGCCTCTTGTTCTGAATTCTCTGACCTGCCGCCAGGGTTTTTTGCCTTGCTCTGCAGTAATTCAAATAAATGTGAGGGAAACATAATAGAATATTCTCCTGACTCTCCCTACTGACTCCACCATGACCACTTTGCTTTCTATCTACTAAGACCTTTCAAAGGGAACCACTGTTCAGTTTGTACAATGGAAAAATTTAAATTTACACATTTGCAATGAATTACTTTTGAGTAGGAGGGAAAGTGGGGGATGTTTATGAATTCAGTTATCATTTATTGAATTTATCACAACACAGGAAAAAACATTTAAAAATAATTCACTGAAGCTCCATTAACAATAATTTCTGAAACTATAAAATTCTCTCTCTTCAATCACCTTCTGGGTTGGTTATCAGCTGTCTAAATTCTAATTTCTTTCTAAATTTCTAATTTTCTCTCCAACTCACAGGCTAACACAGTGTCAGCTTTGTCTTCCTGCTTCCAGCTCTGCCCCCCAGCATCTTTTTTTCAGCATTATACGTAACTATTATACATAGCGCAGAACTCCAGCATGGATCTGCGAGGCATTTATTTCAGTACATTATAACAACTGACAAATCAAATTCTGTATCATTTACAAGATATATACTTATGGGTTTTAGATTTTTATTGTCTTGGAAAGTCGTATGAAATTTGCTCACACACAATAATTTAAAGGAAAATTGCCAACTTGAATTTTCTAATAGACTAATCTTTTTAAAACTTCGTTTTATGATAATATACTGTCAAAAGAACAGTATTTCCTGATTCTCTGAATTCTACACTCTCCTTGTGTAAGAAAAAAAAGGGTCAGGGATTTATTTGTTCCTTGTTTGCTACTGAATAAAGTGCATGGCCATGAACATTTAGATAATTCCAGTATTTAGGAAATTCCAGGAAACACAGAACCCCAAAATACATCTACTTAGGAGCAAGAATTTCTATAAGTTCACTGAATTTCTCTTTAACTGTCTCTGCAGGTAGCATGGATGATATACTCATTTGAACTTCCCTTGACTGCTGTAAGTTTATGGCCACATATGTCAAGAAACTAAACCAAAAGCAGCATGCCTTTCTTCAGGGCAGTGTTGGGGAAAAAACAAACAAACAAACAAAAACAAAGCAAAAAACACTCAAAATCTACAAACAGCAAGTTTTGTGCAGCATGACAGATGCTTGTATACCCATTTTTTAAAGTACTCTAAGGATAGATTTCTTCAATTTTGGAATCACTCAAAAAGAAAGGAAAAAGAAAAGAAAAAGAATACTACTTCTCAGTTTTCACTGATGAAAATTTTAAGTATTACTTCTAGCAATGCAAATTGCAAGAATTTTAAACAGCAATGATAGCAGGCATTACTTTAGCTTCAAATTTAATATTCATGAAGCATGAATTATACAAAACCACTGCTGATTTCAGAGTAGTTGCTTCATTCAGTCTGTCACCTTACCCTTAACAATACATGCCAGCCACTAGGTCTAGGAATATGACATTTAGCTCCAAAGATACTTCTATAGTAAGTGACATATTGGCTAGGATTTCCATTATCCCACAGACAGTGTATTTATACCTTCACCGTGTAACCCTCACACGTTGTGTTCCCAAATGTAGGAAGGCAACTGAACAGCTACTCATCCATAACAGCCAACAAGAGAGGAAATCCAGAAAATAAAAAAAAACCTATGCATTTGGTTAGAATTTCTTTTCCAAAATATTTATTATCAAAAACCAGTGGCTTGTCAAAGCCATGCTGCTCAGTCGTAGAAAGCATCACAAACACTCCTGCTAGTCTTATGGAGAGGCAGAGACAGAGACACGGACTTCTTGACTTACTCCTAGCCTGAAGCTGCATGAACGCAACTGCTAGGGCAGCAGGAAAAGAGACAAAAATAGATTGAAAAAAACAGCCTGGCTTGGTTAGCCCAGGGAACACATCAGTAGTTTAGGGGCCCAGGTATTACAACATGGGCTTTGGAAATCAACATTTTACAATTTCCTATAGCTCCCTAGAAAGAAACATTGTCCATCATTTACTCTCAGATCATCTATTCTGATTATATTTAGGACATACCATAGACACTATTTGGTTTATCCTGCTGCTGCCCAAGCAAACAAATTAAAATACGTAGTCGTAAATCCTGCACCAGCTACAGTCACCAGCAGTTTACAAAACACAGCAGCTTTGCTCACAGACAATAGCAGGTCAAATAAAATTCCTTTAACCTACCTACAAATCTCAAGCCAAATACTCCTCATTACACTACTCATGAACAGCACCAGCTTCATGGACAAAGAACCAGTCCTGTTTCAGAGCTGTATCACCTTCTGCCACAACCACATCCAATGACAGCCGAGGGGAAGCTAAGCCCTTACTTCTTCCCCAAAAGGGGCTGGGGAAACAGGTGTTTTCACTTACACCAAAGAAATCTAAGTTCTACAGAGCAGTCAGTGTTGTAGGAAAGCCTGAGACTCGTTTTGCTCCTAAGCCCATGTAGCTGGCTTTTGCCTTTCAATCCCACGCTCTTTGCAGGTGCTTTTTGCACTTGTGGACCCAACTCTGCTCGTATGCAGGGAGCAGCTGTGCTGGCATTGGCAGCCAGTTGGACGTGCGCATTTTTGGTCCTCTTGGCTCTTGATTTCTACTGGCACATGAGAAGTAAATGCGGGTGACAGCATTCCTACAAAGGGGACTGAGTTAGTAGGGAATATCCATGGAAATGTTGGAATATCCCATGAATGGAAATCCTTCTTTTTGCTGTTTTTTTTTCTTTTCTTTTCTTTTCCTTCTTTGTCAACACTGAACCAGTGTGTTCAGTTCAACATTGAGTGTATATCTGCATTGTCGGACCCGATTTAGCTCTTTTAAGAGCCAAGCTCTAGAAAGAGGCATTTGGGCAAATACTCAGTTAAAGCTGAATATCTGTTTCTGCATTTCCTAAAAAGAGAACAAAACTGTTAGACAACTGCTTAGAAAGTTTTGCAGAAATTAGTGTCTAAGGGATGCACTTTCACTGAACCAAGGAAGTTGCAAAATTTCATCCCACCACTGGCAAAAATATTTTCACTTAATTTGTAAGTGATAAAAGGTAAAATATATAAGGATGGGGCAAACAGGACTTTGTAAAACCCTAATAAACTAAATTGCAACAGAACTTAGTCTCAATGTGCTAGTCAGACTAGTAGTTTAAAGCTGTGCCAGAATGTTTGCTGAGCAAGCTAAAACACAGCCCATGATGAATATTGAACCTTGGGATTTAATGCTGTTTCACTGCCCTTAAAATGAATATATTTTACATGTTTCAACCAGTACAGTAAGCTCAAGGATAGGCCTAACTATTGCCTAGGTTACCTCACAGCATTCTTCAGCAAATCTGGCACATCTGGTATGTCTGTCATATTATCTCCCTTCTGGGATTTTTTTTACTGTGTACAAGACCACTCAGAATCTCTGGTACTCAACAATGTGCTTACCCCGGGCTTCTGTAATGGTACACCCACATGGCTGTATGCTCAAATCCTACCTAATCCTTTCCCAATATTTTCCATTCACAGAATCACACAGAATCACAGACTGGTTGAGGTTGGAAGGGACCTCTAGAGATCATCTAGTCCAACCCCCTGCAGGGTCACCTAGAGCACGTGGCACAGGGCGGCATCCAGGTGGGTTTGGAAGATCTCCAGAGAAGAAGACTCCACAACCTCTCTAGGCAGCCTGTTCCAGGGCTCTGTCATACTCACAGGAAAGAAGTTATTCGCCCAGGCTCACAGTCCTTTATTTATCTCCCGTTAAAACCTTCTACTATGTCTTCGCTCTGTAGGTCCCAAAGATAAATATCTCTCCTCTAAAGATTTTTGCTGCCAAGGGAGGAACATGCTGCCAGTCTATCAACAAAATGTTCAGTGTGCTGCTTCACACGGACGCTCTCAGGGCTCGAACTTGGCGATGGGGCTTCCCACCACCGAGGACCAAACTTGAGAGAGCTGTATGGAGCGAGGGAAGGTGCCACAAAGCCTCCAAAAGTCCTCCGGGAATTTCCAAGGCATGTGTTAGCTTAAAACTCAGGCATGCAAAGCACTTCCAAGAATAAACCACAGCCAAACATAATCCAGATATAATTCTGCAGCATCTGAATTGTGTTCTCTGAAGACGCTGACTTTTATGAATGGTATTTTATATACTTTGCTTTCTCATCAAAAGGAATTATTGATATGTTTCAGTTAAATGCAATGTGCTGTTGCTAGATAAGGGGAGAGATGCTTAAGTGAGATTTTAGTAGTTTTTCAATGACAGAAAATGGGATGAGGATTCAAACACGGAACATTTCCAAGCAGATTCACCATAGCAATTAAAAAACTGGCCAACTATTACAGCAAAGAGTAGAGACTCTCACGCAAAAAGACTGGCTTTCCCAGAAACAAAGTTGTATTAGTTAATTTTTAAAAAGTAGCATCAAAAAGCATGATAAGAAAATTATTTTATGTCATATATAACAATGTTAGTACAAGTTCATTATTAAACAGGGCACAAGTAGTTAGCAAATTCAATTTTTCTTCTTCTGAGCATGATTTAGAAACTGTTTCTAACAACGTAACCCTGGCCTGGTTTTGATCCCTTCAAAAAACAGAGAGAATAAAAGCAAAAATCTGAAGGGCAGGATGGTGCTCAGGAATCCCTAAACATGATGAGTGAGCTTGGGGTATCCACAAATAAAAGCACATTGTGAAGGACGACACAGGACACTGCAGCAGAGGATAACACAATGCTGATAAAATAATCGTAGCTTGAGATATACTGTTGGTCCTAAAAATAACTTTGCAGGTCAATAAACAGAAGGTAGGACAGTAAAACAGAGAGAAATACGTACTCCAATAAGGTACTTTTCTTAGCTGCCAGCCAAACTTTGAGCAACTCTACCGATCAAAACTAACCTTAACTAGAGCCTGGAAGAGGAACTGGAAAGCAGCAGCAAGGCTTGAAACACAGCGATGATGTATTCCGAGGGGAAAGCAGCATTCAGCAACAAGTGCCAGGGAGCAGCAGGAGGGGGTCCACGTGTCTCCTGTCCCTGGGGAGCAAAGAGCTAGGTCGCAGTCCAAGGAGAAGGTAGCAGCCTCCCATCTGAGGAAAATTCCTCCTTTTAGACACAGGTGCCTAGGGCCCCTGCACATCCACATCTACCTGCAGCTCCTAGAACAAGGGCCCGAAAATGAAAGTGTCTGAAAATCCAAAAACTTCACCCCTACTGATAATTTACTCCACAGCCTTTTACATTCCTACTGAGTTTTAATATTATTCATACTGACTAAATGGCCTCTTTCCATTTACTAATTTTTTAAAAGAGAAATACTTTCAAAACTGCTAAGGTGCTCCTAAGCTTATTGCATTCAGAACACTTCCTGTTAAACATCAGTTCCCAGATATGAGCAAAATTCATCGAAACCATCAATTTACTCTATGAAGCAAGCACTTCCATCTGAAGTTTAGAAACCTCTCAATAAGTAACATAGGTATTAATAAACTTTTGGTGATGGTAGACTATTACTAACATAAAATGAGTAATATTTTAATATTGCTATTGACAATATAGCCCACTCTTTATTAAATTCTATTAATATTTCCCTTGTGTCAGTATTGTGACTCATCTTAGACTCTGTCAAAATCGGATATAAAAGGGCATATTTAAATGCGGATTCATTTTCCAATAAGCATTGAAGAGATTATTATGTTCCACTCAAAAAAGTATATGAATTCCTCAGTTTTATTGCTGTGTCGCTAACCCTTTAAAAAGTCTTCAAATATATAGATTTTTTAATATGACCCACTCCAGGAAATTCATTTGGGGAAATCCTATGGCATGTGTTATGCAGGCTGTTAATTAGGTGGTGGCAGGACCCTGTGGCTTTACAAATGTATGAAGCAGATTTGATGCAAATCAAGCGTACACGATAATAAATCCTTTATGCTACATTTATTGAAATTAGATAGCTGCTTTCAATAATCAAATACCCCAAAAGAGTGCTGCTGGATATTTAGGGACTACCAGTGTTCAGGAGTTCATATTTTTTAGCTCTATGAGGGAAGGGCTGTGCTGAACATAAACTTCTTCCCCTGTTTCTCAAATATCACACAAATGCATATCAGCCTTCTGGATGTGATTTCCTCTGTGAATCTAAAAACTGCATTTGCACACATTTTCACACATTTCCAGAATTTCACTTCTACAGGACCCTCATCTTCATGTGTGCTTGCCTTTTCCTTTGGAGAAGTTCCCCTTCTAGTTTGGAGGTAACCTAATGCCCCGAGTATGTGCTCAAGGATCATGAATTTGTTTAAACCATTTCCAGACATGCTGTACTCTTTGTGGCCACAAATTGCAGAAACTAGGAGCACGTTTAGCTGTGAAAAACTACAAATGAAGGCATTTCCTTCAGAATGGAAATCTAAATGTTCCCAGCCTTCCCGGTAAATGAAATTACGGCCCTTGCTTGCCATGGGTCAGGTAATCTTGACACAAGGGAGGAACTACAGAAACTCTCTGTGTTCTGTCTCTGAGCCAAGCGTAAAATGGGTATGTTCAAAATGGAGATCCTGGAAACAGCACTTCTGTTGGTCTAGGAGCCTTTTCTGCAAGTGCTGCTCCACAACAAGTGCTGTAGTCTCTACAGTACTTACCAAGCAGCAACAAAACTGGCAGAATTGCACACTTCAGTTTTCACAGGGGTCTTATTCAGCCAAAAGTATTAATAAAGACATTGTGGTTTTGAAAAATTAACATTTTCTGAGCAGAGAAAAAAAGGTTTCATTGGAGTTTTGTTTGATCTGCTGTTGTCACAAGATACTTTTGGATATAGTCAGCGGTGTAATACTTCAACAAAAATTCTTCATTCTCTCCCTGTAGGTAGCTATATAAGAATGCGTTCAGACCTCAAGAGCTAGAGACAATTTTTCCAGAATCATTTAGCACTGTTAGAGCATTTTTTTCCCAAAAAAGTTGTTTATTTCAAATACACATCACTATAGAAAGTCATGGGCACTGTAATGAGCAAACAAAACATGCAGACTTCAAGAGAGACCAGCTTAAGACTCTTGTTCTGGGGGAATTAACTTTTCTGTTGCTGTTTATATTTGTAGTACATGATTTCTACCTTTTTTCTTTCTTTTGAGTTTGATAGCAATTTGGGCATACATCACTGTTTCTTCTGTAAAAACAGTACCTTGTTCAGACTACTTATTTTTCATGATGGAAAAAAGAAAAGCTACATATATTTGACCATGTAATAAATCAAGAAAAGAACTGGATAATATCTATGATTGGTGCTGGTCCCTTGCAAATCCTCTCAGTCAAGACTTCTTTCTTTCATGAAGATTGAAAAGAACACATATTTATCTACGTCAATATAATATGAATAGCTATTTGCCCCAAAGTCTCTCTTTGCCAATTGTTTGAAAGGAAAATGATGATAATTTGTTTCAGTCTGACAGAGTTGTTTCTACCACTAATTTTTCTTATCTTTCTATAAAGACCTGGGTTTCTTGCTGCCTAAAAGAAGAAAAGTAGTATTTCTAAGTCACCATATCGATGAATACCATGAAGTTTCAACTGACTAAGTGTTAGTTAAGCAAGCAAGGCTTGTCCCAAGAATGTCAGGAATGAGGATGTTAAATTTCAAATAATTTTTTGATGATACAAAAGGTGACTGATATGAAATGACATAAATTAACCACATGTATTTTGCTTGTATATGTGACATAATTGATATATGTCACAGATCATAAAAACTTCTTGTTTAATGTATTTGTTTTAGGTATACATTTTGAGATATGAAGTACTTGGCATTTTTATTCCTTTATTTTCTTGTTATGCAAGGAAAGATGTGTTTTGCATCATTGCACCAGTTCAGTAAGGAAACTGAAAGGTTTCTTGGTTTCTTGACTCCTTAAAAATGCGTAGAGTCCAGTTTTCAGGGACAAAAGGAACACAAATGTTCAAGCAAACAAAAGAAGTTGAGGTGCCAATTAGTAGTCAGGAGAGAGTAAAGTTCCACATTAACAGGGTTATGGCAGCTGTAGACCTGTGAAGTCTTTCACAGCCCATTGTAAAAGTAGACCAAACATTTCTATAAAAAAATCTCATTATAAATCTTTGGTACCAAATCAGTGCTTTCATGAAATTGCAAATCCCTTTTAATCACAGTAATGGTCTGCAAAGCAATAACAAATCAGTTCTATGCTTCAGTGAATGCATCTTTAGCCTAAATGAAATCTAAATCTGACAGAATGTTAATTCAGGCCCTTCAGTACCTGCACATCTCTGAAGGCAAGAATATCAAAGAGGGCCTCTGGTCCTAGATGGCGTTTTGAATGACAAAGTTGATTTGTGTCCCTTGCAGGAGTGGATGTTCCCTGTTAGCATTTCATTGACTTCAGTAAATCACAGCAGCACTCCAGCAATCTCAGGGAAGGTGATACAGCAGCAGGCACATTTCAGCTATACTAAGTTAACCAAGCGCGTTTGCAGCATTTTCAGAAAAGTCCCAGAAAATCCTTCAGTGTCTTCTGCAGCATTTACATCCGCAGTAGCAATGAAGTGTTAGAAATATGTTCTTTAATGGGAAAAGCAAAAACTGAGCCAAAAACAGACAAAAAAGATGAAAAACTGTGGAAATACACAGAGAAGAAGTGTTAACATGAAAAGACAAAGAAGTCCTAGATGGTTATGAATTGGAACTTGATTCATTTCCTTGAACAGAAATTACCATGCAGCACTATGTGTTTACTTCCTATTCATGAGAAATGCTAAAATAGGCATTCAGTTGCCAAGACCTAAGTATCAAGATGGAAACAGCTATTCCCCAGGCTACTTAAAAAAACAATTTCAGTTCAGGAAGAATACGTCTAAATTGTCGCAGTCACTTGGATGATACGTACTACGTTGGAGAATACCTAATAGCACACGCTACCAAGTCTGTGCCCTGCAGTGTGAAGCACTATTAGGCAAAGGAGCATTCTCTAGTGCTTACAACGCTAGGAGTCATGTATAATTCTGCAGTTCTCTCTCAACTGTGTGTGTAAAAACCTGTCCTGAACACAAATTCGGCACAAATCTTCTGGAAAAGCAATGAGAATTATGAGAGGCAATGAAATAACGTAAGTACTCATGGCAATACACTGTTGGTACAGCTCATGAGTGATTATTAGCAGGGAGCTCCAAAGTGAGGGATGCAGTGCTGTATACCCAGTGCAGCGCTCTCAAGGCAGAGACATTGGTCCTGGATCCCCAAAATCACAGCAGCCAGCAGAAGACCAAGGTTTAGCTTGTCTTACTGGTGCGCTGTGGGGGGCCTGTCAGCCTGGGGGACAGTGATTCTCAGGAGAGAACAGCGTGTTGATGGAGCACTTAAGCCAGGAGCTGCTGTACCCTGAAGCCTCTCGTCTCTGATTTATTTATTATCCAGTGAATATTTAGAAGCAATACATACTTAGAATAACTAAAAATGCTAGCCTATTTGCTAATGAAGGCGTAAAATGTCTGAGTGAAAGGATATCTAGAATAATTATGATGTCACTTTCCTCCGAAGCAGCAGTCTAGGGTACGTACAGTACTCCAGAGAAATACACACACAGGACAGAAAGGCAACGTTACAGCTGTAAGGCTTCAAACAGTATTCCCTACGTTGGAGAGAAAAACTTGCCCACAGGGCTTTAAACTGTCTCAATCAAGAAAAAAGAGTAGTGGCATTTGCCTTGTGATCTTGAAAAATAATAAAGGAAACCTTGCTCAGGGCTAGACACTGAACATGCCATAGGAACAAGGTGCAGCACTTAGCCAACAACTGGTATCCATTCCTTCCTAGCTTTCTTTTTGTGCTTGTAGATGGCAGAAGTTCCTATTTATATTCAGCAACTGAGCAGATAATAATTTCCATAGGAAAGCATGATTTAGGAACATTTTTCAGGGTCAAAAGTGAGGTTAGTTACAGCTCCAGTTTGGCATTCACGCAGTAGCATTCACACTTCTGCCCGTGTGGCAGACCCGTTTCAGAGAAGGGATCGCGCCGCTCGCATTGCAGTTCATTAGCAAAGCTCCCCAAAGCACAAACCAGCCTAGGGGGAGACACCGACTGCAAGAATCAACCTGCTCATGGCAACCAACAGCACGTAATGCTCATTTACCCCACAGCCTCTAGCTGGTAAATATGATGGTTGCTCTTACAGCATCTTTTCTGACTGTGCCTGGAAAACTCAACTCAAGTAATGTAAAACATCCTTCGAATTCTGAATGGAAAATATTTTAAAACAAGACTACACAAAAGGACATAAAGGTCAATATCAATTTTCAAGCATAAAAACGGAAACACAACCGTGAGTTTCTGAAGCAGAATAATTTTGTAGCAGTAATTCTTATTGCAAATTAAATATTAAATTATAGTGGTTATATGCACAGTTTGTGTTATTATGCTCTATCCGTCTTCTCATGCACTATGTTGAAAAAACAGAATTAGATACATATACAAAAATTTCCTGAGTCTTTAAATGTCTAAATTAAAAAAAACCCTCCACGCTATTTTCTGTCATAATAATGATGTAGAGATTTAACATTTTCCCAAATATTGCAGCAGAAAAAGGAACAGTTATTTCTGTTGTTTCTTTTAGGAACTAGCAAAATGAATCAGTATTTTTTCCTTCATGGCACAAGACAAAAAGGACATACATTTTGCTACATAAATTAAAAATTATTTTTAAACAAGAGTCACTTCTCTTTTCATTCACAAGCATAAACTCTTTATAAGCATGTTGTGAATAATTTATGATCAGCAGTGTTACTGCCTTAGATAAAAACTGTTATGCTGTACAAAAATACATGATTGATTATTCAGACTGGAGACAAAAATACATTTGCATGTGTAAATTATGGCATATCCGATGATAACAAGGACTAAGTATAAGTACCTATAAGATCTTAAGTTTTTATTACAGATTTACAAGCAAGATAATTCAGTAAATATTCAAAATGTTTTTGTTTCATAAAAGTAAAATTGGATCGAACCAATTTTAAACTAGCCCTCAGAACAGCAAAGGCTGTCTATCTGCAAAGGCACAAGTCTTTAAAAAAACTTTCTTTACTCTCTTGTGAAATGCCCATGCAAGTCAAAAAGAATTAAGCATGAAAATTGAGCATATTCCATAATCTGCACTCAGAGTAAAAGTTATTACTGACTGTGCGAATGGTCACAGAAGGGCAGAGGCAGATCCATTATTGCAGAGCTGATAAGGAGGCAGATTGTTCCAAATGATTAAGGGAAAAATGTTAATTATTAGGTGAATAATACTTCTCTGCAGTTGGCGATAATAAGAATGAAAGAACAATTTGATCAAAAGGTTTAATTTCCCCTGTCATTTGTACTAAGTTTCAAATGCAGAAATCAGAGGCGTTACCCAAGACCAGAAGACTGGATCTACTTAAAGTCTTAAGCTCCTACAAAATGTCCTTATTGCTCTACCAGAGCAGAATCTAAAAGGAAAAGTATCAGCAGGCTTGCCAGGAATTACTGCTCCAACCTTAATCTCGGAGTTCAAGTGATTTATTTCCTACACAAAGCCCATGTCAGATTGGCAGAACTCTAGCACTTTGCTTCACATCCCCTAGGAAAGCATCTTACCAACGAGGCTATCCTGACTTTTACATCTGATCCATTTAAGTTGGATTCAAGTGCTAAAATATGATGACGATGCTGGAGTGGGTAGAACCCCCACATCTCCAGAGCCTGTCTAGATACAAAGATTTCCCTGCCCATCACCAGCATCTTTCTTTTAGCTGATTTTTGTCCCTTTTATTGTGTTCATTCATCTTTACTTCTCCACTTCCCTTGGTGCCAGAGCACACTAATTAGCCATGTTGGTTGAAATCACATCTCAAGATCTTACAGTGACTCACATCTTTACAGCAACTCCATTAAAGGTGCCTCTTTCTTGGTGCTGTTAAATAACTAGGCTCTAGAGAAAATGATGTAGTCTCCAGGGACATTATGATCCTGCTGATTAACATTTGCAGCACTATTCCAGTCCACCTCCTGCTCATACCAGCATTTGTAACTGCTTTGTGCTGTTTGCTGCTCTGCACTAGAGTGTTTTACTGTGGCCCTAAGCTTTTGTGCTAAATTTCTCTCTAGTGTAACTCTAGTTATTGTCACTAATATATGTCAAATATTGCTTTGCCTTCTCATTTATTTTTGTCTATTATCTCATGAATTTTTTACAAACTTTGTTAATGTCGGTAACAATGACTATAATCTGCAAAAATGCACCACCTCCAGATGAGAGTTATCCTTTCTGAATAAACCTCTCCTAAGTTACGTGAACAAGTGCAAACTGTAAAATCCAAGTTCCCTTAATGATTATTGTGATTGGGCCAAAAAAAAAAAATTTACTGGTGTTTACTAATTTTATTTAAAAGGCGGATAAAGTTAGCTCCTGAGCTCACCAAATTAAGTAGAATAAATACCGAATGCAGGAGCAGAACAGTGTTCAACTCTATCTCAGCAATCCTTGGGCTTAAAATCTGAGAGATCTCTATCAAAACATTATCTATATTTATTTCTACAGCTTTTCTGTACACTTGTTTATGTCTGTAGCCTTTCCATAGTACACTTTTTATCTTATGTGCTACAGCATATAAAGATTTCTTAGTGCAAATCCTGACTTCTAACCAAATGATTCATTTTATCTATCTACCTTAAGAACAATTCTCTGAAACAAAAAATCTGCCTTAGGAAGAGGTTGGCTCTGCTTCCTTCCATGCATGTGTAACCTCTCAGTGTTCTAATCTTCTCAACCATGCAAGCACCTTTCTTTCTTGTAGGGTGCTTCGACTCTCTGTGTTTCTAAATAACAAACACCACCCAGATGTTACAAAGAGGAAATAAAAGAAATGCTAAAATGTTTCAAGAGGAAAATATTTTTATATGCTATTTTATTTGATTTCCCAATGACAGTCATCTCACTTCTCATACCTGCAACTACTCTTAATTTTTTAAAATTCCATAAACCTTGCCTTCACTTATAATAATAAATACAGAATGTTGAAGGACTGAGACTTGAATATTCCCATCAGCATACTTACACTCTATTGCCAAGGTCCAGCAAATCCTTCTTCTCATCCTACTTAACACAATTTCAGCAAGGAGATTCATCCAGACAAAAATGGCAGAAAATGTGGCAAATTGGTATGGCAATTTCCTAGAACAACATCAACAGAAAAATTTTATGGAAATCTGCAACAGAACTTCACAAATACATTAGATAGTCTTGCTTCAAATAAAAGGTTAAACAAAAAAAAAGGAACAAAATTCAGTTTAGTGCACTGCTTGTAAACAATAAAAAGCTTATTACTTAGGCATGGAATAGAACAAGTTTTGATCTATTTGTCAGAAGTTCAGTTAATTATAGGAATAGAAACATTGGAATGTTCTAGAGTATGTTTGCTCATAAGCTAATTTTCTTACACTTAAATAAAAATGTCAGGGTTTATAAAAGTCATATTTCCTGAATATACTACAAATTCAGAATGAGCAGTTTATCCCTTTTTCTTTTTGTTTTCCTCATGTTCTTCTCAAAATCATTACATGAAAGCTTTCTGAAACTTTTGTCTTATTGTTTTTTCTCATGCTAATCAGAAGGAACACGCTCACCCAGATTGCATCAATACTTCTTCTGCCTTCATTATTACAGCCACATCTGTGAGCTTCTGAGCATTCAAAACATAAAAGATTTTTGTAAACTATCCATGTAAATATGATTATGCCTTGCTCTTCACAGGTGGGTTGGTTATTTCCTCCTATAACAACTACAGTACTTCAAGAAATGCATCTGTCTCTGTTCTGTTAGAGATAATAGCACTGAGAAATGCCTTACTGAACAGTAATTATGAGAACTTAATAAAGAATTTATCAATATCCATAGAATCTATTATTAGTAGTGGTCTCATGATCGTTCTTATCATTTAATGAACCAAATACAATTGGCCAAATGCAGCTGCCCAATTTTGTATATCAACGAGTAAGGTGAATGTGCATTAACCTCTGACTCAAAATTGAGTTAATGGGGCTATTTCAGATCTGCTCATACTACTTCCCATCTACAATGTCTTTCGCACCTGCCATGGAAATTCAGTCTTTTTTTTGCACACTTGATGACTCAAATATCTACTTCACACTCTTTCTTAGGAAGTAGAAGATGGAAGTAGTTGCAAGATAGACAGGACTGAAAACAGAGAAATGAACCAGGATAGAGTGGTATTCTGTTGAAGTAAGAAAGCAGAAATTTTAAAAACAAATGGAAGCACTAAAAATATGGAGACAGCATAAATTAAGAGGGTATATCTATGTATTTTTTGTCTTGTCTTGAAATTTCAGCATTCATTTAATTGACTAATGACTTCCCTGTAGGAAACTGAACAAATGCAGTTGTCAGTGCTAATTTTTGTAGATCTTTCTACAGCTTCACATGCCACTGATAGTGAGTTCTTGTTGGTTTATCTGCTGGCGGGTTTAGATGTGATTCTCTGAATGAGTAGAAAGAGTAAAACTATGAAGAGATAAAAGGTGAGTGAGCAATTGCTCATCCATATCACAGGAGACCAGCTCTTGATGGACTTGGTTCTCCTCCTTTCCCATCCAATATGCAGGACAATCTAAAGCAATGATGAGATAGCTTGGATGTCAGCGGTATCAACACCTAGGATGATTTACACTTCCGTGTGTCTCTTACCTTGAGCACAAAGGGCTCTTTGTTTTGGCATTTCCAGCACCTGGTCAAGATAAAGGTGTGAATTATTGAGAACATTTTAGGGATTAATCTGGATAAAGTAGAAGGATGCTGCCAGTTTGGAAAAACAATTTCAACAATATGGCAGAGATAACATCCAGCTGTACTATTCAAATGGTCGGACACATTTCACTTACAGTTTGCTTCTTTGGACTATTTTGCTTTCCAGTTCTCTTGTATTCCTCTTCCAGCTCCTCAAATGACTTTTCTAACTAGCAGAGTGTGTAGATAAGGCAATGAAAATCATCTTGCTTCAGGGATGAGTTCAGGCTAATTAATCCAACATCTTTCTGCAAAATACCTTCTTTTATGTGGTAGATGTGTGAACCTCAATTTGTGGCAGTGCTTCATGTTTGCATTTTTTATCCCTGGCCTTTCCAGGCATTTGCTGAAGAACAGATTATCATCTGAGCTACTTATTCACTAGTTATTATCATTCTTATGTTCTCGAGTTCTTATAAGTTTAAGGAGATGGCTTTGATGACAGTTGCATCCAAATTGGAGCACTAGCTTTACAACAAATGGGGTGAAACGTCAACTTTCCTTAGATGATTTAGTCTTTGTGATCATTTAGACAGCAGAGAAACATTCCTGTAATGTTTGATTCATAGATTGTATGTTGTAGCATGTTCTAAGTACCATTATTTTTGAAGACAACTGAAAAAACATAGTGTAAAGTTCATAGTGACACAGACTTTGACTTTTTTGAGCAAATCAGCTACAAACTGCAGATAAAAACGTGCAGGGGAGGAGGAAGTGGGCAGGCAGCAGAGCAAATATTATTTTCACTTCTCTTCCTACCCTTTGCTCCCCCACACTCTGTGAAAGTTGTGCTGTTTTCAGTGTGTGGCCTTTCTAAGGAGCCACAGAGAAATTATAGTACTGTCCTTAGAACACAACTAGTGCCAAATCATGGTAAGGAAGTGACAATCGGGACACACGATGGGAATAAAGTCTCTTCCAGTAGGTTTGATGGGCCTAATGAGTTCAGCTATCTGGCAATGCAGTATCTAGGGGTAGGGCAAGCCCACTACAGCAGCGAGCTTGGGCAGCATCACCTCTTCTGAAAAATGAATGTCCAGAGAGCACCTCCAGAATGAGGCTGCGATGGCTGCGCACATGTCCCTCCACTGCCTGCATGGCACCATCAGGCAAACAGTGCTCTGCAAAGTCTCTTTTTCTCTCCTATGTCCACAGCACGGTGTCTTTGTCTTCATTCAAAACAGCAGAAATGAAAACATCTGATGTGCTGTCATGACCAGTTTCTACATTTAAACCTCATGTGTGCTGCTGCAACAATTGCCAGTGAAAAATTCTTCCTTACAAAGAATTCTGCCTCTCCTGAAGGAAAGTTTGGTCTTTCAATATAGTTAGCTGACTGAGGTAGAGGTCTCTTACATTTGTTAATATTCTATTAACAAATATTCTTTTTCTACATTCACTTGATGAGGGTAGGCTATCAAAAATACTCTTTTGTATTTTAAATATTGTAAATTAATCCAAGACTTACTGATCTAAATAGTTTCTAATCATAACACTCCAAACACCAATTTCCTGTTTGTATGCCCACAGGTCAACTCTTTAGTATAGAGCTATAGCATACTGCAAACCAGTTAATCCCAAATATCTATCTATATATACATAGAGAGAGAAAAGCACATAATATCTTATTTATGCTGAGGAAAATAATGAAGATTCAAGAAAAAGATATGTTCTTGCGAACATGTAGAATATTATCTTAAATGCCGTAGTATGAAATATTTCCAAATGGCGATATTATCTGCTGTTTTGAAGACACATCAGGCTTAGAAAGTGATTACACAAATCATTTTCTTAATCAAGCAAGATGATCTGCCACCTGTAGGCTGCTAAGATTGTGAGCAAGCTGTACATCATTTCAAAGTACAGCAACAATGAGTAATGTCAGTTTAGGCTTGAGCAGAATGGAAGAACAGCCTGACTCATTATAGAAAAAAATAAGACTAATTCATTTAATACACTACGAGGAATTTTTTTTCTAAGATATTTCTGCTCTAAAATTGATATTAAAAAGTTTTTCAAGACTGCCTTTCTGGTGTCCCTATCTTTTAATGCAAATCAGATAAACGGTTTTGTGGCAGAACTAGAAATGTAATATTGAAAATATTTTTTTAAATCTGATATTTTCAGTATTTTGTAATGAGCTTGTCTGCATTTAAAAAACGAACTATATTCTACAATCCAAATACCCAGAATAGACATGTTTTTTGTCTGCATGGTCCGGCTGAGTGTAAAGAAATTGCTATTGGAAAATAACTTGAATTTGAAAGTTAGAACTAAAAGAAATACCATCATCCATATTTATTAACTAGTCCATTAAATATCAGTATATCTCACAGTGCTACCTTTTTTTCTGCTAATTCATTTAAGCTTCTGGTTGTGTTCCCTGCCAGGATCAGAGTCACAGCTAAGAAATAACTTAATTTGGTTTTAGAGCTAAATCCATTTGAGATATGTTATCTTAGCCTCAGCTTGCAAATCTTAGATCGTCAATATGCAATATTGGTTACTCAAAGCTAAGACTTTTTGGCTTCCTAAGTGTCTGCTTTAGCAGTTTGTTAACTGCATACTCTTGTTTGAGCAAAAACTTTTCAAAAACAGATTCGGCACTTCATGCTTTACATTAAACAGTTGCACATACATCTTCTGAGTGACCATTCAAGTGTCAGCACTTTTGGAAACCTGGGTTAAAACATACCTACAAAATCAGGCTGAGAGAGAGACGAGCTATAAGAAGTTGGGCAATCAGGAATTCTGTATTTAGTAATATTAACCTTAATACAGTTTTTAGCTCTTCCTATGCTCTACATAATTCTCATAACTTTTCAGCCTTTCTCTAGCAGATGAATATTTCCAATAGTACAAAGCTTTAAGAAAGATTTAAGAAATCCCGTTTTCCCTGCCTAGGCTCCGGATGGCTGTTCTTACCTCTTCACTGCAATTCTCTGACTTTTCAATTGCTGCTATAGGTAGAGCCCTTCCATAAACTGATAACTGAAATTATCCAGGCTAAAACAATAAATCACTCTCTTTTTCTCTCACTAAAATAGGAAGAGGGGCATAGTTTTTGCCTAAACAGGCTATTATCAGTAATTCAACTTGCCCAGCAAACCTATCGATCAACACAACTGAGAAAGCTAAGTGCAACACAGAAACAAGCTGAACAGCCAAGGGAAGTGTTAGCAGAGACTTCTTTAATTGTCTTTGCAAACTGAGAAAGTGTTTGCAAAATAACAGAGCTCACTGGAAGAAACGTATGATTATCTATGAATGCTTCAGAGATAGTACGCAAATGTTAACAGAACATACTGGTAAAAGCTAATGAATGAATGCTTAGACCAAGGTAAGTTTTATGTTATTATATCGCTGTGATTT